>NC_140174.1:28736000-28976000 GCF_963971535.1 Notolepis coatsorum | reverse complement strand
GTTTTTATCAGTGGTCATAGTTGGGTCCACAGTGCTTTTCCAAGTCCCATGGATCCATCAGTGGCCGTGTATTGTGTGCGTATGTACCCGTTCCCTCATGTGGTCAGTGGCCAGAGTTGGGTCCACAGGACTTATCCAAGCCCCATGGACCCATCAGTGGCCGCGTATTGTGTGCGTATGTACCCGTTCCCTCATCTAAAGAGTTGGGTCCACAAGACTTTTCCAAGCCTTACGGATCCATCAGTGGTCGTGTATTGTGTGCGTATGTACCCGTTCCTTCATCTAAAAAGTTGGGTCCACAAGGCTTATCCTAGCCTCATGGATCCATCAGGTTTTTCCAAGCCATAACTATTTGTAAGCTAGACTGTATAGGTACGTTTTTAATTTTCCTTTAAAAATGTGTATGGAGCTGGCGTTTCTGATGTGTGTTGGTAGTGTGTTCCATAGTTTTGGGGCATAGTTGGCAAATGCCATACTTCCTATCCTCTTTTGGTTTCTGGGCGTGTCTAGTAAACCTGTAGTGGATGACCGTAGCGTTCTTGAGGGCAGATAACTAACTAGGGAATTTGCTATGTATTTTGGGCCTTGCTCATTAAGAGCTTTATATGTTAGGAAAAGGACCTTAAAATCAATTATATGAGTTATTGGAAGCCAGTGCAGAGTGGCCAGGACTGGAGTGATATGTTCTCTTCTCCTTGTATGAGTTAGTAATCGAGCTGCAGAGTTTTGGATAAGCTGAAGCTTCCCAATGGTTGCTTTGGGAAGACCAGTGAACAGTGCATTACAATAGTCAAGCCGACTTGATACAAAAGCATGAATACGTTTCTCTGCATCCTTTTTATTTACGAAAGGTCTTACTTTCGCTATGTTTCTTAGGTGGAAGAATGACGTTTTCATGGCCTTATTTATATGAGACTTAAAGGTCAGGTCTGAGTCCAAGATGACACCTAGGCTTGTAATCTCAGTCTTTACATAGGATGACAGACTCCCCAGGTTTTCACACAGCACTTCCCTTTTCGCTTTTGGGCCGATCAATAGGATTTCGGTCTTGCTTTCGTTTAATTTTAGGAAGTTATTGTTCATCCACTTGTTTATTGCTAACAGACAATTTGTAATGGACTGTATGGCTGTAGTGTTATTTGGTTCTGCAGAGATATATAGTTGTGTATCATCAGCATAACTATGGAAGCATACATTGTGGTCTCGAATGATGTCCCCGAGGGGCAGCATATATAGTGAGAAGAGTAATGGACCAAGGCAGCTTCCTTGTGCAACTCCAAAGCTGCTGTCATGTTCCTCGGATACATTGTCTCCAAGCTTAACATAGAACCTTCTCCCCTTAATGTATGTTATGAGCCAATTTAGTACATGATCGGAAAAGCCAACCAGTCTTTCAAGACGACTGATCAAGATATTATGGTCAATCGTATCGAACGCTGCACTAAGGTCCAATAGGACAAGAATTGTCCTATTATTATTATTTATTTCCTGAATTTTTTTTCTGTGAAGATCCCAGAAAGGGTTATTAATATTTGGTTATGTGTGGCTTTCTGGAAAACAATAAATGTTTACGTTTAGGCACCCCTGCGATCGTTACACTTTTTCTGTTACAAACTGACCGCGGCCCCCACCAGAGAAGGGAAAAGTTATGTGGCCCTCACAGGAAAAAGGTTTGGGGACCCCTGCTCTATACCATTGTTTAGGGAAAGCCCTGATATGTGATGAAAGAGTACAATCACGCATCAACTGTGGCCGAATGGAGGCTGAGGCCTCTCTCTCTCTCTCTCTCTCTCTCTCTCTCTCTCTCTCTCTCTCTCTCTCTCTCTCTCCCTCTTTCTCTCTATCTCCCTCTATCTTCCTCTCGGATCAATAACTAGGCAATAGCAAATTTAAATACTTAGCTAACCTGTAAACACGGCTTAGAATGTCAGTAAGATATACTGGTGTTCTACCGAATGTAATGATTTTCTAGCAGGAGCCTTCATGCTCTGTGTCTGTACGGTCTGCAAGTGTTGCACGCAGTGATTGTTGTTGTAGATGTCAGGTATAGATTGAACTGGTCTCACACAAAGTGCCATGCCATTGAGCCGCCACTACTAGGGCAGAGGGGCTACGTGTGAGTGGGTAAATGATGAATGAATGAGTGAGTTAGTGACATTGCTGATCACAGAGGTGCTTCACATCTAAAAACCACACACCTGCTCAGCAAATCTTCCCTGGGTCAATGATATTCCCTGAGGAGCTAAATAATCTGTCCAGGGTAAACATTATTCCTTGAGTAGCAAAATAATCTGTCCTGGATAAATATGATTCACATAGTAGCTAAATAAACTATCATCTGTCCAGGGTAAATATTATTCCCCGAGTAGCGAAATAATCTGTCCAGGGTAAATATTATTCCCTGAGTAGAAAAATAATCTGTGCAGGGTAAATAGTATTACTCAAATAGGTAAATAATCTGTCCAGGGTAAATATTATTCCTAAACAGTAGCTAAATAAAGGCTTGCAAACACCACATTTGTAGTTTTTTAGTTTTTTCCTGCTAGCATTAGTCTCCTCACTCCTAATTGTACAAAGATTGTATCATTAGTATATAGTATTATACACCTAACATCGAAAACATACTTCTATGGTTATTCATTGAAAGTAGGGCTGGGTAGAAAATGTATCATCACAATATTCATAAGGTTATTGATATACAGTATATCACAGTATTTGCTAGATAATAAAATTTTATGTTAATCATATCGGACTGTGAGGTAATGGGAGCTATCAATTTTAAACTTCCATTCATGACAATAGCATCAAACCAGTTGCTTCTGGATGTTCTAAAATCTAGGCTCAAATCTAAAAGGTGTTCGAGCCTTTGGAGTGGCTGCCCCCAAGCTGTGGAACGGTTTACCTTTACATATTAGATCTGCCCCAACCGTAGAGATTTTTAAGTCTTTGTTAAAGACTCACCTCTTCTCACTGGCTTTTCTATTCATCATTAACTTCAACCAATTCTGTATGATTCAAAATAGGAATAAACACAATACGATAACACAGATAAACTAAAAACAATCAACTGTCTTGTCTTTTACTAGCATGCACTCTGCTACTAATCTACCTTGCCTATATTACAACATACAATGCTAATATGTACTCAAGTCTGTAGCACTCAAGTTCAACACTGTTTGATGAATAATCTTATGTACCCTTACTTGCCAGATTTGTACCCTTCCTGCTGACTTGTTGTACAGAACTTGTAAGTCGCTTTGGATAAAAGCATCAGCTAAATGGAATAGATGTAAATGTAAACGATAAACATGGATACATTGCCCAGCCCTAATCTAAAGGCTTCAGGAGGTCATGTTGCTCAGGCACTAAATATGGGAACAAAACTGACGAGGGAACGAACTCGACTCAGAGACACAGAACTGGATACAGCTGTGTTGTGATGTTTCGCAAATGTGACAAATTACAGGCAGAAACAAATGATATTTTTCACTCTGTTAGCTTCAAAACAGTTTAGAGAGATGGGAGTTTTTCAACAGACTCCTTCTGCCTCCAGCTCACATACACAAACACACACACACAAACACAAACACACACAAAACATGCACGCGCGAGAAAAAGAAAAAAAAACGGATTCCTTGCACAGACCTATCACCTGTCCAACACGATTTATGATGTGACTGATGTACGATAAGAGCGGTTGCCAGGTGGCAGCATTCATACCCCCCCCCCCCCCCCCCATCCACCTACACACTTTTCCCCCTTCTCTCGCTCCCTTTATCTCTCCTCTCCTCCGCTCTCCTTTCTTCTCCTATCTTCTTCTCCCCTCCTCCTCTCCTTCTCGCCTCATCTCCTCCTCTCCCCTCTCATCCTCTCCCCTCCTCCTCTTCTCTTCTCTCCTCCTCCTCTTCTCTTCTCCCCAACTCATCTCCTCTCCTCTCCTCTCCCCACCTCAGTTGCTGTCAGTGAGGGGAGAGGACACAGGCTGCTGTCCAGTGTCCACGAGGGAAGAGACATGCACCACATTCCAGCATTCTCGTGTCATCTCGTGATTTAAAAACGACTGTAAAATGTCCTTTATTGCAGTTACAATTTAGCGGGTAGATTTTGTATTTTTATTGGTGACGATAATAAAATATGGATTGAGATGTTCAGCTTGAGCTGCTGATATTTCAGCAACTTGGTTAAAAAGACTTCCTCCAGGCTGTGGTCGAAGGTACAGCCAACCTCTAGAATAAACACCTCTCTACTACTCTCATTAACCACCACCACGTCAGGGGTGTTGGCTGAGATGTTACAGAACACCTCTGAATCATTATCACACAGGCCAAACATGCCCGCCTTAACAGTACAGTGCTTGTACAGTGATGTAGTAGAGGACCCAAGGGTAGATCCGATATCTTTCGATATCAAGTCCACAATTCTGTCGTGCCTACAAATGTAAAGCCCCTTGTAAGCATGGCAACCATTTAGGATGTGCGACATGGTTTCACTGATCTGCACATGGCCATGGTGTATAGCTTGAGAGCTATGAGATTCAGCTTATTTGGTAAAACCTGCAGTCTAGCTTTTATAGTGAAGATGATAATCTTCTACAATCTACACTCTTAAACACTGCATGTGAGACGTAGTGATCAGCAGCAGGGAGACAGGCATGAAGCTTCCCTTGTAGTTTCCAAGCTTTTCCTGAAAGCTCTCTCACAGGCCTGGAAGTTAGACCACTGCTGCTCATTCAGGGGCTGTACCGTGTCAGAGAAGTCCGTGTAAGACGACGCCTCCACGCACCCAGCAGGTTGTTTAGCGTTGGGTCGTAGGGAATCATCCGTTGTTGTTGGAAAACTCTCCCACTTTGGAGTGCTCATTTGTAGGCACTTCTGATGGCCGACACCATAGTCCAGAATAATCTCCACACAAGCATCTTGCACATCTTACTACATTTACGGCGGCAGTTACGATGGGTGTGTGGTTGTTTAGATGATGTAAAACAACATAGGTGTCCGACAGCGTTTCACCCGCGACCGACAGCCACGACACCGGAACACACACACACACGCACACACACACACACACACATATATATTCACATACTCACACACATAGACCCCCCCACACACACACACACACACACATAGATCACACACCCACACACACATTGACTCACACACACACACACACACACACACACACACACACACACACACACACACACACACACACACACACACACACACACACACACACATAGACCCACACACACCCCACTCTCACACACACATACACCCCCCCCCCCCCACACACACACACACACACCTCCACACAAACATAGATACTGTAGACACACACACACACACATAGACCCACACACACCCCACTCTCACACACACACATACACCCCCCCCCCCACACACACACACACACACACACACACACACACACCTCCACACACACAAACAGACCTTCACACACACACACACACACACACACACACACACACACACACACACACACACACACACACACACACACACACACACACACATAGACCCACCCCACACACACTCACACTCACCCACATAGATCCACACACCCACTCATGCACATAGACCCACACACATAAACCTCCATACACACACACACACACACACACACACACACACACACACACACACACACACACACACACACACACACACACACACACACACACATAGACCCACCCCACACACACACACACACACACACACACACACACACACACACACACACACACACACACACACACACACACACACACACACACACACACACACACACACACACACACATAGATCCACACACCCACTCATGCACATAGACCCACACACATAAACCTCCATACACACATGTGCACACACATGTGCACACACACACACACACACACACACACACACACACACACACACACACACACACACACACACACACACACACACACACACACACACACACACACACACACACACACACACACAGTCACTGACAGGGACGTGCACAGGACTTTAGAGGGGCAGGTGCTCAAAGGCTGAAAAGGGCACTGGGCCTGTGCTATTTTTGGGGGGCCTTTTTGGGTGGGAGGGGCCTTTTTATGCTTTTGGGGGGGGTTTGGTGATCAAATATTGAATATTGAACTATAATAATCAGTGCAGGAGCTCACTTATCCTTGAAAGACACTTTTACCACTGACTTAAAAGGCCCATACATCTCCATAAATGTTCAGGGCGGAGGGAATAAGTGCTTACCCTACAGACCCCAAGTCTGTTAGGACAGCAGACTCGGTTGGCACTGCTCAAAACTTACCTCTTTAAAATAGCTTTTAAATGAATTATTATCTTTATTTCATTGTCTTATTTTTCTTTATTTCTATACATTTTACTTAAATATTTTATTATAATGTGTATCATTGTTTTATGTAGTTTCTTTTTCCATTTTATTTGTTCTTTTTTTAATGTCAACATATTATTTAAATTATTCAAATGGTACTCAAACATGTTCCGTTGTGATGTCACCAGTGTTGGGCAAGTTACTTTTAAAAAGTAACTAGTTACAGTTACTAGTTACTTCTTCCAAAAAGTTACTAAATTAATTACTCAGTTACAAATTATAAAAGTAACTAGTTACTTCAGAAAGTAACAATTGTGTTACTTTCAAGTACAATTTTTACATAAACAACATACACAAATCTAAACTATTTTAATGTTGCTGTGGGACAAAGTGAGACTAGCCTCCAATCAAATGTCATGTATGTAGATATTATAATTACTATGTTTATATAGTGGATCATACAAATACAAACACAATAGATGTTTTGGAACTTTTGATATGTATTGCCCCTCAACAGGCCACAACTGGGCAACATTAAATTATGCTTGTTAAGCACTATACCAAAAATAAATAACAAATATATACTGATTGATTGAACATTTTAATGAACAGATTGCAGAATGGGTACAGTACAGTACAGCTCAATACACACAATTGTTAAGGGGATGCAGACCAGGGCCCTATTCCCCGTACCTGGTTCAACTAAGTCGATCAAGAGTCCCATTATCCAGATTCAGTTAACCCAATGTTTGAAGCCGGGATTTTCCTGTTCCTCGAAGGTGGATTCAGTCTCGTTAACTCGAACCAGACTTGAGACCCAGGATAAGTGCGCGCGGCCGCTTCAGTTGAAAAGCCAGCACGTATCGATAGCAGAGATCCTGATTCTCTAACGGCATTGATTGATTAATTGATTTAAAACGTTATTAACAGATTGCAGTACGGCTCAATCGTCTCGCCGACAAGTTAAATGCGTTATCTATAGGCTAATTTTAAGTCCCTCATTACCCCAATCAATCAGATTATATTTCTTTAAACTTGCCTGCTGGCAGTAGGTTTATGGAATGGATAATCAAATGAGATCTTGCTAGCGAAAATAATTAGTTAAACTGTTATACAGAATAAGGATACGGCTCTCTTACCCATTGATTGATGTATGGTGGATCTTTTACTTATCTGCACTGTGGTGTAACGGTTTCTTCTTTTGACTTTCACGCAGATGGCCCGGGTTCGAATCCTAGTCTTTTCCTTCTTTTTGCAATGTAGGAATAATTCAATTTGGTGCACGTTGAGAGCTATATAAAGAATGACATCCTCAATGCATGTAGATTTATAATATTTTAACTTAAAACTAGGCTACTTTTGCGTATAATCATTAATATTATATTCCAAAAAATTATATTGGAAACGCTGGGTTTCAAACACCGGTCGCCCGGTTGCCAGGATTGAGCACTACCGCTGCGCCACTGTGCCAGACGGGATAAATTCATTGTTTATCCATTAATGGAGGAGAGACCCGTGTTTAGAATATCTTTTCTTTTGAATGAAGTTTTATCTCTTTATTCTCAAATGCATTAATGTGACGTCAACGGCTCATTCAATTTCTCAAATCCGTCAAACAGCGCATCTCATCAGACATTTTAATCCCAGTTACAATATCACACAAAATCCACAATCCCCGCATAGACACTTATTAAAATAACCACATGCAGCGTGTATCGCGACTCCGAGCGCCGTATATGACGTGCATTATTTTATTTAGGACAAAGTAAATCTATAGGCTCAATATGATTTATTATCAGCATTTAGTTCTATTATTATACATTTCAAAAGCCCCCTCTAGGAAAACGAAGCACAGAAACATAATTCAGAATGGTATAATGCAGATCCTAGACTGTGAGAATCATTTCAGGAAGCGAGCTGTCATTTCTTTGCGGGGGCGTGGCCATGGTTCATCCGGCTAACTGAAGTTAACCCTGCTCTCGACCAGGCTCAAACTTATTGATCTGTTGTCATGGTGATTTAGACAATCGAGCTTCGGGGAATGGGAAGGTCCGGCTTAAGTCAGACTTGACTGGAAATGATCCGGCTAACTCAGTTATCCAGGTACGGGGAACAGAGAGACTTTCGTTTTGTTTACATCAGGGTCCCCCATTTTCAATTCATGACATTTATGACATACACAACATACAGATATAAGAATCTAATCTAATCATCTAAACTAATCTAATCATGACATTTAAGACATGCATGACATACAGATATATATCTGAGCACCTGAAGACTGTGCTATTAAACCAGGAAGTGCAGCACTGTTGATAAGGCTGTAGCCTCCACTACTGTAGTGCCCTGCGCTGCAACACAACTAACACAAGAGTGAACAAAAAATGCTCATGGACTGTCTGTCGTTGACTGCTCGCTTGTGTTGTTCGTTGGATTAGTTT
This sequence comes from Notolepis coatsorum, assembly GCF_963971535.1. Classification (NCBI taxonomy): domain Eukaryota; kingdom Metazoa; phylum Chordata; class Actinopteri; order Aulopiformes; family Paralepididae; genus Notolepis; species Notolepis coatsorum. Next base: position 28,967,202 of record NC_140174.1, on the reverse strand, counting down.
TGGATTATTTGGGCTCGCCAAACAAACTATCAAAACGTACACGGAACCGCGGTCTGTCGTTGACTGAGTCGCTTGTGTTGTCGCTGTGTGTCAGACTCTGGATTCTTTCGAACACCCACCCACCTCTACCTCTGATTGGCTTACCATGACATTTTACTCAACCTCAGCCAATCGTGCACTGCCCACTAACCAAGGAAAAAAGTATTGCTTCTCAGCGCAGAGATCTGTCTGATCTGAAAAAAACAGCTTCAATCATAGTAACGCACCGCATTTTTTGGCAGTAACGGTAACAGCGTTATTAAGATTGGAAGAGTAATCCGTTTACTCGTTACTGAAAAATATTCCCATCACTGGATGTCACAGTATGATGTCATAATAGAACATTCTAGAACATGTGTGATGTCATAATAGAACATTCTAGAACATTTGTGATGTCACAGTATGATGTCATAATCAAACATTCTAGAACATTTGTGATGGCACCGTATGATGTCATAATAGAACATTCTAGAACATTTGTGATGTCACAGTATGATGTCATCAAACATTCTAGAACATTTGTGTAGAGTATATATTCAACAATTCTCGGATGTCAGAAGACAAGTGAAGATCTCACTTGTTGTTCCTGGCTATTTGTCTGTAAGCTTGAATATATTCTGTAGATACAATTTAAAATCCCCACATGGAAAAGGAAACAATGTCCTGTACAATCCTTAATGAGCTGCGTCTGGAGGGAAGGCTCTGTGATGTGGTTATTAAAGTCAACAGCACTGAGTTGAATGCCCACAAGGCCCTCCTGTGTGACTGCAGCGACTATTTCAGGTAAGCTTGGTTCAGGTTAGCTTGTTCAGCTTAGCTTGTTTCAGGTTAGCTTGGTTCAGGTTAGCTTGGTTCAGCTTAGCTTGGTTTATGTTAGCTTGGTTCAGGTTAGCTTGGTTCAGGTTAGCTTGGTTAAGCTTAGCTTGGTTCAGTTTAGCTTGGTTCAGGTTAGCTTGCTTCAGCTTAGCTTGGTTTAGGTTAGCTTGGTTCAGGTTAGCTTGGTTAGTAAACAGATACCATACTGTACTTTTTACTGTACACAGATAATATACAGTACTTCTACTGTAAACACATACTATACTGTACTTCTACTGTAAACAGATACTATACTGTACTTCTACTGTAAACATATACTATACTGCACTTCTACTGTAAACAGATACTATACTGTACTTATAATGTAAACATATACAATACTGTACTTATACTGTAAACATATATTATACTGTACTTCTACTGTAAACATATAATATACTGTACTTATACTGTAAACATATACTATACTGCACTTCTACTGTAAAATATACTATACTGCACTTCTACTGTAAACAGATAATATACTGTACTTATACTGTAAAAATATACTATACTGCACTTCTACTGTAAACATATACAATACTGTACTTATACTGTAAACATATATTATACTGTACTTTGACTGTAAACATATAATATACTGTACTTATACTGTAAACATATACTATACTTCTACTGTACTAAGACCCTAGGACAGAATGTTGCTTACTGTTTACTCATCAGATAACTCTATACTCTGCGTCCCACAGAGCCCTCTTCACTCGCTGGAGCGACTCAGAGAAAGCAGTCCACACTATCCCTGGGGTGTCCCCGGGTATGATGCAGCTCATCATAGAGTACTCCTACACACGCTTTGTGCTGGTGACAGCAAGGAACGTGGCAGAGCTTCTGGTGGCTGCAGACCAGCTTCGCGTCACTGGCATAGTAGGAGCATGCTCTGACTTCCTAGAAGGCCAGTTGTCTCTGGAAAACTGTGTCGGCATCTGGAGGTTCGTGGACATCTACTGCTGCCCTGACCTGAGGCGCAAGGCCCATCTCTTCATCGTGTGCCACTTTGAGGAGATGTTGCACGTCTCACAGGAGTTTGTGGAGCTGTCCCCGCAGCAACTGGTGGAGATCATCGAGAGGGATGATCTGAACGTGAAGAGCGAGGAGATGGTGTTCGAGGCCGTCCTCCGTTGGATCGACCACTCCCGTGAGGAGCGTAAAACACACATCCCTTTGCTGCTGCCCAAGGTAACTAATTGTATTGTGGATACGCAAACATGGTTGCTAGTGCCTGAGCCACATTTATTTTATTAATTTTTTTTTTTTGATCCACTTTTTCTCCCATTTTTCTATATTTTCTCCCATCCCAATTTTGTATCATCCAATTCAACCCTCCCCTGTCACGAACGCTGTTTCCTGTCTCCCACAAGCCGGCTGCAATGTGGACTAAGGCATACATAGCACAAGTCCCCTCCGGTACTTGAGGTAACAGCAGTCTCATCTTTTCACCTGCGCAGCTCGATCTCTCAGTGGCGAGGAGTAACGCGTGGGAGGCTCACGCTGCCCCCGACACTTCCTGATTCCACTGTGCAGGCGCACCAACCGACCTGTAGGAGTCGCTGTCCACAACGCCCGATCCCCACCCATCAGTTTCCCACCCCCTAATACGGCCAATGTGTATTAGTACGGACGACCAGCTAAACTGAAAGCAAATGTGGAGCGCTGGGCTCGAACAGGCGAGCCAATCGTCTCCAGATTTCGTGGCGAGCGCCTTGCCCACTCGCCACGTAGCCGCCCGGTTATTTTATTTTATTAATTTTTTTATTATTTTACTTTTCCTTGTTTGTCTGTCTCTTGCCAAGGTCATTATGATTCATGTTACTGTTATTATTGTTGTCGTCGCTGTTGTCATTGTTATTATTATTATTATTATTATTATTATTATTATTATTATTATTATTATTATTATTATTATTATTAATAATAATAATAATAATAATAATAATAATAATAATAATAATAATAATAATAATAATAATAATAATAATAATAATTATTATTATTATTATTATTATTATTATTATTATTATTATTATTATTATTATTATTGTTGTACTGTTATGTTCTGTTTTATGTATGAAAATTAAATAAAAACATTTATAAAAAATTTAAAAAAAACTAATTGTATTACTGTGCATTACATTAAAACAACACTAGGTTCCCTAGTACAGTGGTTGTCAAACATTTGGGTCCAAACTGTTCCCTAGCAACAGAAACCGTCTACAACCGATGTCTAAGTTGTACCCGCTGTCTGCTTGTCTCTTCCCAGGTTCGCATGGGCTTGATGAGGCCTGACTACTTCAGGAGCAACGTCCAGAACAACCCTGTGGTGAGGGACAGCCACGACTGCAGGCCCCTCATCCTCAGCGTCCTGAACCCCTCTGGTTCCGACAGGCTCCCAAACCCCCTGACCCGCCCACGCCTGCCCCAGGAGGTCCTATTGGCCATCGGAAGATGCAGTGGCGGCATCCTGACCATGGAGGCTTACGATATCCGAGCCGGTGGATGGATGGATGTGAGCGTTGAGGGGGAGAGTCCCCGGTGGTGCCACGGCAACGCTTATCTCCACGGTCTGGTCTACTGCGTCGGTGGTTGGGACGGTGTACAGGCTCTCAACAGTGTGCGCAGGTTCAACCCCGTCACTCGCAGCTGGCTGCAGGCGGCTCCCATGCACTCACGCCGCAGTAGACTCAGCGTGGTCGTGTTGGACGGCTGTATCTACGCCATGGGAGGGCAGGACGGACACGTGGAGCTGAACACCGCCGAGCGCTACGAGCCTGAAACCAACCAGTGGACAGTGATCTCACCCATGCTGGATCACAGGTGGCAGGCCGGGGCAGCAGCCCTCCAGGGCAAGGTGGGTGGAACTGAGGGACACAGCTGCTAGATGAACACAAGGAACGTTAGATCAGAAATCAGAAATGTCTTTAAATTAGAATATTATTTCTTATTACAGGTTTACATCTGTGGTGGCTGTTTAAAGCTCACAGCTGAGTGCTACAGCCCAGACACCGACCAGTGGACTCTGATCGCCCCCATGAGCACCAGGCGTAACGGAGTGGGAGTCGCAGCATACAGAGGACATGTCTATGCAGTAGGTGCACACGGAGACAAATGCTTTATACTAGATATTTGTATAGATATATCATTTGACTTTCAATGCTTCTGTGATGCCCTCATTTCCCTAAATGGATTCATACAGTGTCTGCCTGCCTGAGCCACACACTAAAACATTCCTCTCATGTGTCCTGTCCTCAGGTGGGAGGGTGGGATGGTAACATCCTGCGTAGCGCAGAGGCCTACAACCCCTTGACTGACTCCTGGAGCGCCCTGCCCGACATGCTCACCCCCCGCAGCCACTTTGGCATCGCGGTGCTGGACGACCTGCTCTTTGTGGTCGGAGGCTACACTGATGGCTCCAGCACCATCTCCAAGGTGGAGCGCTACGACCAGAGCAGCGACAGGTGGACTGTAGCCGAGGACATGAAGACCAGGCGCTGCGGCCTAAGCTGCTGCATAATGCATGGCCTGCCATTTTACATGAGCCAGTACGCTGCTCCCCATGGAGGAGGAGGAGGAGGAGGAGGAGGAGGAGGAGGAGGAGGAGGGGGAGGGGGAGGAGGAGGAGGAGGAGGAGGAGCAGGAGGAGGAGGAGGAGGAGGAGGAGGAGGAGGAAGAGGAGGAGGAAGAGGATGAGGAGAATGAGGAAGAGGAGGAGGAGGATGAGGAGGATTAGGAATATGAGGATTAGGAGGATGAGGAGGAGGATGAGGAGGAGGACGAGGATGAGGAGGAGGAAGAGCAGGATTATGAAGAGGAGGATTATGAGCAGGAGGAAGAGGAGGATTAGGAGCAGGAGGAGGAGGATGAGGAGCAGGAGGAGGAGGAAGAGGAGGATTAGGAGCAGGAGGAGGAGGATGAGGAAGAGGAGGATTAGGAGGAGGAGGAAGAGGAGGAGGAGGCAGCAGGGGATCCATCTAAGAACCTTAAACATTTATTAGACCAAAATAAATCCTAAGAAATTAATAAATTACTATCAGCCATAATAGATAATAATATAATAGAAATAGTATATGCAAATAAATTCCTAGGAGTGATTTTAGACAATAAACTCGGCTGGAAACCCCATATAGAATATGTGAGGGCTAAAATGGCAAAGAGCATCTGAATTATTAGTAAGGTGAGACATGTACTCAATCCCAACTCATTGCACACTCTGTACTGTGCAGTGATCTTGCCTTACCTGCATTACTGCACACAGGTACGGGGTAACACATACAAAACAACCATAAATACATTGACTATCCTACAAAAAAGAGCAATACGAGTAATAAACAATGCAGGATATCGGGACCACACACACACACTGTTTCTACAGTCACACATTTTGAGGTTCATTGATATGGTAAACTTTAAAACTCTGCAAGTTATGTACAAAGCAAGAAATAATCAATTACCGGTAAATGTAAGAAGCAAATTTCTGGATAAAGAGGGGGGATACAACCTCAGAGGACCATTGAACTTCAAAAAACCTGTGATGAAAACCAACCTGAAAATAATGTGTATCTCCTCTTACGGAGCCACCCTGTGGAATGGGCTACAGGATGAGCAAAAATACTGTGAAAACATAAATCAATTCAAATCTAGACTAAAAAAATCTATTACAGAAGGGAAGAAGAGCTTTAATGGCATATTTAAAACAATTAATAATAATAATAAATACGTATGATACTGTATTGTGCGCTATATCATATCACATTATATAATCATATTATAATTCATTTGTATATTATATTGAACTATATTTGCAGTATGTACTATTACATTATGGTACTATATTGTATTGTATATATCATGTACTTTATATCTCACATCAAATTATATATGTGCTGTATACACTATTATGTACTATATACTATTATATACTGCAGGTATACTATACTGTAATGTGTACTGTAATGTGTACTATATGTGTGCACTGAAATGTGTACTATATGTATCTACTATGTATGTATGTAAAAAAAATGATTTTTTTTTAAGCGTAAGTCTTCAGGGGTAGGGCCCGACAAGCCTAGTGCTTCTCCCTTCAGCCCTTTTCGGACAATTGGACAATGCTGCAATAGCAGCTGGTAAAAGTGTGGTGATTTATGGAATGACCGTTGTTATGTGTCGAAAGCCCGAAATAAAAAATTACTGAACTGAACTATCAGCCAAAGGTGGTGCATTAGTTTGCGTAATGTAATGTAATATCTGTTTGTAGTTTGTGTAATGTAATGTAATATCTGTTTTTAGTTTGTGTAATGTAATGTAATATCTGTTTGTAGTTTGTGTAATGTAATGTAGTATCTGTTTTTAGTTTGCACATAATATGGGAACTTTTATCCATATGGTTGAGCCTGTTAGGAATTGCACCCCCAACCCAAGCAGATTGCAGATCACTCTCTCTATATGGAGGTAAAAAAGAAAATATGGTAAAAATAATTGGCATAAAAAGGGCACTTTTTTATGAGGCACAAAAGGGCAGGTGCTTGTGCACCCATTGGGCTCTATGTGTGCACGTGCCTTCTAGCTGTGCCCTTGAGCAAGGCACCTCAGCTTTAACCGCTCCAGTGTTAGCTGCTCAGGGGCCAGTAGTAGAGTGCCTGACCATATGTCTTTATAATAATAATAATAATAATAATAATAATAATAATAATAATAATAATAATACATTTTATTTATAAGGCGCCTTTCAAGACACTCAAGGTCGCCGTACAACAATTAAAAGGCTGAAGGCTCTTGACCCCATGGGGACAGGCGGGCTGGGGGGACAGTCAGGTTGATGGAGGAGGTAGACCTGAGGGACTGGGTGGGAATGTTGATGTGGAGGAGGTCGGACAGGTATGGAGGGGCGAGGTTGTGGATGGCCGTGAATGTATGGAGGAGGATCTTGTAGTCTATGCTGTGTTTAATGGGAAGCCAGTGTAGTTGGCGTAGGACGCAGGAACGTGCACAGGACTTTAGAGGGGCAGGTGCTCAAAGGCTGAAAAGGGCACTGGGCCTGTGCTATTTTTGAGGGGCCTTTTTGGGTGGGAGGGGCCTTTTTATGCTTTTGGGGGGGGTTTTGTGATCAAATATTGAATATTGTTGTGATACTAAGCACAACTAAGCACAACAACAGCCTGCTCCTGAACATTGGTAAAACCAAGGAGCTGATCGTGGATTATAGGAGAGGACAGCAGGAGACACACACACCACTGAGGATAAACGGGGCCACCGGGGACAGGGTGAGCAGCTTTAAGTACCTGGGGGTCCACATCTCAGAGGACCTGACATGGACAACACACATAGACTCAGTCGTAAAGAAGGCGAAGCAGCGCCTCTACCACCTGAGACAGTTAAGGAAGTTCAGAGTATCTGGGAAGATACTCCAGTCCTTCTACTCTGGAGCTGTAGAGAGCATCTTGACTGGAAACATCACTGCCTGGTATGGAAACAGCATGGCACAGGACAAGAAGGCCCTACAGAGAGTGGTGCGCTCAGCCGAGCGTACCACAGGTATTGCACTACCACCCCTGCAGGCAGGGACGTGCGCAGGACTTTAGAGGGGCAGGTGCTCAAAGGCTGAAAAGGGCACTACACTTGTGTGTATATATAAACCGAGCGCACGTAGCGCGCGTGGGCGATTTTCAAGGGCCCTTTCCGGGCGGGGAGCCCCCTTTTTATGCTTTTTGGGGGTTTTTGGTGATCAAATATTGAATATTGAACTATAATAATCAGTGCAGGAGCTCACTTATCCTTGAAAGACACTTTTATCACTGACTTAAAAGGCCCATACATCTCCATAAATGTTCAGGGGGGAGGGAATAAGTGCTTACCCTACAGACCCCAAGAAGTGCTGTATATTCTGTATTGTTTAATATAAATGCATTTTTTATTCCAATCCCGATTTGTATTTGAGATTCCCAAATCCCATCGGACTTGACTTCTTCGTGTCCCTCAATGAGTGTAATACCAGCATTCAACAGCAGTTTCTATCATCATCATCATCACCACCCACGCTATGCATAAAATATATAGGTCCGCGGAGAGGCACGCTGAGGAGGCTGTGCAAACTGCAATGGAATATGGGGCATCTCTCTCTTTACCTAATATTTTGATTATATCCTGACATTTTTCAGTTGGAAGGGCAGTCTATATGCGTAACGGTAAAAAAAAAAAAAATCTTATTTTTTTTTTTTTCAAAAAGGGCACTTTTTTGATGAGGCTCAAAAAGGCAGGTGCTCAGGCACCCCTTGGCCTCTATGTGTGCACGTGCCTGGTCACTGATACAGATATCCGATATTGGGCCGATACCAGACTAAAATAAATGTAAGGAGATTTTCGTGTTTGTTGCGTGATCTGTTTACATAACACAGTCAGGCTGTGCTTTAAACAGTGCAGGGTCATGTACAGTCTGTTGGCTGTTTGGTCTTGTAACCCGAGATTGGAAGCACGTAATAGGTTGAGTACGGTGTCAATCAAACGGCGGTCATTTTAGCTTTTCAACAATGTGTTGGTTGCTCGGCAATAACACAGCCTGAAGCCGACAGACGAGGGTGTTGAGAATATTAATAACTTACTCATTCAGTTATGAGGTCGTTCTTTTGACTTGCATTAATTCCATTGCCTGGAGCATGGTTGGGGCTCAAGGGAAGGACAGCACCCTGTCACCCCAGGCATCTTATACCAAAACCTGGCCTCACATCCAGGTGTTTACCCTGCAGCGTGGAGATACATAATTTACTGGCACCCCCAAAAGTGGCATTTTTTAAACTTACATTTACATTACATTTACTTACATTTACATCTACTGTGCCTATATTACTACCTAATATACTATGTCTATACTACTATCTATTGTGCCTATATTACTACCTACTATACTATATGTGTCTATACTACTATAATATCTACTGTGTCTATATTACTACCTACTATATGTCTTTACTACTATTCACTAAAGACTGTAGCACTAGTATTCACTCAAGACTGAAAGAGTTGTACCCTTCCTTGACCTGTTGTAAAGAACGTGTAAGTCGCTTTGGATAAAAAGTGTTTTGGATATCAGAACTGACATTTGGGTTTAATGAAAGGCTGGACTCATCAGATCCCATCTTGGACAAACCCCGGCGAGATTACATTTAATCAATACATTACCAGGTCCAAACACGGGGAGCGAGGGACGGATCACAGTGATAAGGGATGGAGAAGAAAGCCGAGCAGGGGAATGTAAATGAAAGACAAAACAACACAGAGAGGATCAGGAACGAGGGAGGGAGGAAGAGCAATGATCACGATGTGCTGTAACATTAGAGGAAACATGACCTTGATTCTGCAGGGCCTGTCTCGCCGGTGTCTTCCCTCGGTGCCCTATTAGCATTGAAAGGCCTTGCTTATTGTTATTCATAATTTACTGGAGCTCAGCAACGTAAGACAGCGGCGCTGGAGATGAGCAGATGTGATGGTGGAGGACAGACAGAGTCAGCACTTCTTACCGAGGAGAGAGACGAGAGAGAAGACGGAGAAGAAGAAGGACAAGAATCAGGATGAAGAGGATTAGGATGAGGATGAAGAAAAAAGGGAGGATGACAAGGAGGAGGAGAAGGATGAAGAAGATGACGATGAAGAGGAGGATTATGATGAGGGGGATGAGGAAGATGAGGAGGAGGAGGATCAGAAGAAGGAGGAGGATTAGAATGAGAGGGATGAGGAAGATTTGGATGAGGATGAGGATGGGGATTAGGATGATAATGAAGAGGAGGAGGATGAAGAGGATGATAATGAAGAGGAGGATTAGGATGAGAGGGATGAGAAAGATTAGGATAAGGAGGAGGATTAGAATGAGGATCATGATTGTATTTAATACGATGATGGTAATAATGAGGATGGCGATGCTAATCAGGGAACAATGGCACGGTCTGTCTGTCTAACTTGCTAACAGCTTGTCAATAATGTTATCTGAGGCTTTCGGTGTCACCTAACGTTACTCTTGTAAAAACACTACACGTTGTTCTGCTGCTGTGTGTGCAGACTCTATTTGCTCATTGCACACGATGACACTCTCCTCCCCTTTGTAAACTCCATTTCCCGGTGGGACCCCCTCCCCTGCTGTATATAAGTGACCCCTGAACCGGGGGACCTATCTCTCTTCCTGGTGATAAAAGCTGATCACTGGGAGGGGACCATCCAGCCATATTCTCCATCTTTGTAATCGATACTTTCATTCTGAGTTAATACATTGTATTAACCGGATCCACCTGACTGAGTAAGTTATTAATATTCTCAACACCCTCGTCTGTCGGCTTCAGGCTGTGTTATTGCCGAGCAACCAACACATTGTTGAAAAGCTAAAATGACCGCCGTTTGATTGACACCGTACTCAACCTATTACGTGCTTCCAATCTCGGGTTACAAGACCAAACAGCCAACAGACTGTACATGACCCTGCACTGTTTAAAGCACAGCCTGACTGTGTTATGTAAACAGATCACGCAACAAACACGAAAATCTCCTTACATTTATTTTAGTCTGGTATCGGCCCAATATCGGATATCTGTATCAGTGACTGTGTGTGTGTGTGTGTGTGTGTGTGTGTGTGTGTGTGTGTGTGTGTGTGTGTGTGTGTGTGTGTGTGTGTGTGTGTGTGTGTGTGTGTGTGTGTGTGTGTGTGTGTGTGTGTGTGTGTGTGTGTGTGTGTGTGTACGTGCAAGCACACACTGACAAGTGTACACGTGCAGCCTATGAGCATTCATGTGTAGGCAGTGCACAACCCTAATATCCTCCACCCCAGTATATACAGTACATGACATTAACATAACACATATTAACGTGGTAGTTATGCTCGTTCACATGCGTTCGCGGGCCGGAGGAGGAAGGGCATCCCAGCACAGGAATCACTCAGATGGGGGATTGGCTGGAGGCGCTCCGGTCACCGAGGTCAGATAGTTGAGATGAGAGGCAGACACGTCATAAAACACCAATTACCATCAATACTCCACCGGACAACTGATTGATTAGACTCTCATAATGAGGGGATCATGAGAGGTCATTACTCTCTCTCTCTCTTGCTCTCTCTCTCACACACACACAAACACCCTCTTGCACACAAATGGATGTAAACACATGCGTGTGCAGAAATATACATTATGCACAAACACACGCAATGCAAATTCCATCTAGATTTATCTACCTGTCAAGGTGTGTGTTTGTGTGAACGGGAGACAATGAGAGAAAGGACGTGTGTGTTGTTGTGTGATGAACAGATTTATTTATGACTGTGTGTGTGTGTGTGTGTGTGTGTGTGTGTATGTGCGTGTGTGTGCATGTGTGCATTGTTGTGTGCTTGTGATCAGCAGATGTATTTATGACTCCTGGTGTGTGTGTGTGTGTGTGTGTGTGTGTGTGTGTGTGTGTGTGTGTGTGTGTGTGTGTGTGTGTGTGTGTGTGTGTGTGTGTGTGTGTGTGTGTGTGTGTGTGTGTGTGTGTGTGTGTGTGTGTGTGTGCGTGTGTGCGTGTGCATGTGTGTGTTGTCTATCTGGGTTTATATTCCAACATACAAAGCATAGCACCTGCCAGGGATTTTATTGCAGCCATTCATTTGACCAGTAGACAGTTTAATGTCCCGAGGCTTGCCAGCCTTGCTGACACACGCACACACACACGAACACACACACACACGCACACACACAAGCACACACAAGCACACACACGCTCACACCAGATCGAGACACACAGCATGTACATCAAACAGCATGTCCACGTACACCACTGGATCCCTATGGCGCGACCCCGGTCAGTCGCCTTTGGTTTAGCTCCGCGACGATTGTGCACATTTTTAGCTATTATGTTTGTTTTTTCTACTTTTTCTATTAAAACATCACTGGCGGGTATGTCATACGACCGCCAGACACTTATGGACCTAAACTCCGGACTCAAAGAGGAGTTGGGAGACACTTTATGCCCAGAATGGCTAACAGAAATCAAGCGGGAGATCGGCAACAAAGGAAACGGCAGAAAGAAGCATAGAGGAAGACGAGGCGGTATCAGACTCAGATTAAAAAGATCTGCTTACCGTCCAGCAATTCCATCCATCTTTCTGGCGAATGCACGTTCGTTGGAGGGAAGGATGGACGACTTGAGAGCGAGGGTCCGATTCCAACGGGAGATGAGAGACGTTAACGCCATGTGTTTCACGGAGACATGGCTCAAGCCAGCGACGCCGGACAACAGCGTCTCTCCATCGGACAATTTCACCGTCCTGAGAGCAGATCGCACGGCAGCCTCTGGGAAGAGCATCGGAGGTGGGGTCTGCATCCTCACGAACAATCTCTGGGTTAATCCCAAGGAAGTACATGTCCTCTCAAGTTCATGCTCCCCAGATATGGAACATCTCCAAATCCTGTGCCGCCCGTACCACCTACCCCGTGAGTTTACCGCGGTCATTTTATCCGTCGTGTACAGATGAAGCTGTAAGGTTTGGCTCTTTCCCCACCACGGGCTTCTTGAAGTACTGTGATGATTGGTCCGCTGCTCTCCCACTCGCTCTGTCCTTTTAAGTTTTCTGTTAATCATTTCATTCCCCCATTCACACGCTTCTTCCCAGTGACGTCGTCAGAGACGTCGTTGATTGGTTCTCTCCCGTCCACACGCTTTTCAATCACATTCCCCAGCTGTCACTGCTTGTCAATCAATCAATCCCTTATTATTTATACCCCGTTTCTCCACTCTAGTTTTGTTGGATCGTTTTGATATTTCTCTGTTTGCATTCTCCGTTCCTGCTGCTGCTGCTGTTGCTCTCTGTGCTTTACCTCCAGGATATTCCAAGAAGCCTTCCCCTTGGACACCTTTTTCCCCGTGGCGACGCACTCGCTCCGCTGCTGTTCCAGCACTCATTACGCACTACGTCTGGGTGAGTTTTTTACTGACTGTCTTGATCAAATTCCGTTTTCGTGTGTTTCTATAACACTGAAGATTACCACCTTTTTTATCAGACAGTCACTCACCCAGCGATCGCCTTTTTGTTGTTCTCACTGGGATAATATTTTTGGGACTTTACATCTCCCACTGTGTGTTGTTCACACCGAAGATATTATTCACATTGGATTGTTTTTTGGACTTCACTCTCAGTGTCTATTTTTGCACCGAAGATATTCACTTGGGATTGTGTTTTGGAACAGTGCTCACTGTGTGTATTTACACGAAGATATTCACTTGGGATTGTGTTTTGGAACTTTGCTCACTGTGTGTATTTACATGAAGATTAGTTCACTTGGATAACTTTTGTATTTGGGTACAAGTCACCTCTCCTGTTCTCCTGCTCGTTCCACCTGCACCCTTGTTGACTCGCTCCCTCTCTCTCTCTCTCGGTCCCGCAACACTTCGGAGATTCTGCCGAGAGAAGTCTGCAGAGCGGCTCAGACGTCAGCATCTGCTACCCCCTACTACCACCACGGGAGAAGCTGCAGAGCAGCAGAACATTTTCCCCCTTGCTTGTGTACCTGTCTTGTTTGACTTGCCTATTCTGTGCTCATTAATTAGTCTCAATAAACAAGCCCTTGTTTTTGGCGACTCTGAATTCCTACTCTCTTGTGTCGTGCGTTTGGGGTCGGTGTCAAACCATAACATTACGATCCAACCAATATGACGACCCCAGCCGACACAGAGAGAGTAGTCACCTTGGGCATCGAGGGGGTGGTAAGGCGTGCCCTACGCTTCCATCGCGCTCCAGGCAATGTACCGGTTCATCATCTCTTTGTCCCCAACTCAGTCCGGTCCCGGGTCCTCCAGTGGGGCCATACCAGCCGGTTCGCCTGCCACCCGGGCGTTCATCGCACGTTCTCCTTCCTGGCTCGTCGATTCTGGTGGCCCACCATGAGGAGTGACGTCAAGGAGTTCGTACTGGCCTGCGCGGTCTGCGCCCGCAAGAGAGTCAGCACCGCAGCGGCAGTCCAGTTAGAGTCAGCCAGGGAACACAGCATACAGCTAGATGCGGCTGCGGCTGCTGTACTGGAACTCAGGGAGCAGGTCCAGCTTATTCAAGGGTCCCTGGCCGCTATGGCGGGACAACAGTCCGACATTCTCGCTCAGCTTCACTCGCTGGGCGACACCGTTAATGCTTTTCATCTCTCACAACCTTCAGGAGCTTTCCCCGCAGCCCCAGCAGATCCCGCACCTCGGGAACCCCGTCTCTCCGTCCCACGGCTGTTCGACGGCAATCCCGAGGAGTGTGCCACATTCATCATGCAATGTGAGTTGGTTTTCCGTCATCAACCAAGCCGTTTTTCTGCTCGTGGGTCCCAAGTGGCTTATATGACGAACTTGCTTTCAGGCCATGCTGCCCAGTGGGTCACTTCCTCCTGGGCAATGGAGGCAGATTTTGTTTTCTCCTATCCAGACTTCGTGGCGGAGCTCCGCAGAGTGTTCCACCATCCAGCCCGAGGTCTGAACCCTGGAACCCGGTTGGGGACCTTCCGACAGGGGAGCGGCAGGGTAACTGATTACGTCCTGGAGTTTCGACTGGCGGCGGTGGAGAGTGGATGGAACGACCCTGCACTTCGCCTAACCTTCTTGAGTGGGCTCAGTGACGCAGTCAGGGACCAGCTCGCGACCCGGGAGGAACCTGATTCCCTCGAGGACCTGTTCAGCCTCGCCATCCGCATCGACGGACGCCTCCAGGAGAGAAGACGTGAGAGAACCCGACGGGGACCCCCAGACGTACCCCCCGAGGACCACGACCTCGAGGAGGATTCCAGTACCCCAGACGTACCCCCCGAGGACCACGACCTCGAGGAGGTTTTCCGTACCCCAGACGTACCCCCCGAGGACCACGACTTCGAGGAGGTTTTCTGTACCCCAGATGTACCCCCCGAGTACCACGACCTCGCGGGGGTTTTCAGGGAGCCCAGGGCTCAGGTCTTTCCGCCTCGCCGGCCTTACGACTGTGCCATCGACCGCCACTCAGGGGCTCCCTTTCCCGGCGGCCGCCTCTACAGTGCTGACCGCCCTGCCCCCTCCGTGACTGGTGGGTTTGTTCCCTCCCGAGCCGTGACCGAGGAGGAACCCATGCAGCTGGGACGCAACCGCCTTAGCCCGGCCGAACGGGAGTCCAGGCTCTTCTCCGGCCGTTGCCTCTACTGTGGCCGGGGTGGACACCGTGTCTCCAATTGCCGTGCCCGGCCAAGAGGACCAGGCTCGCCAAGACCCCGGGAGATCCTGGTGAGCCGTCTTTCCTGTTCCCCCACCCGTGCACCACCCAACCGTCTGGCGGACGTCACCCTAGCCTGGGCGGACCAGCGGGCGATGGTGGATGCACTCATGGACTCTGGTGCTGAGGGGAGTTTCATGGACGTTGGGTTTGCCACCCGGGCCAACATTCCACTTGAGGACCTCGAGAGGCCCTTGGAGGTCTTCGCAATGGATCATCGCCGCCTGGCTGACGTCACTCAACGCACCTGTCCAGTCCTTCTCACCGTTGCTGGTGACCACGTTGAGAGCCTCCAGTTTTTCGTCACCAGCTCTCCTCTTGTCCCTGTGGTCCTGGGCAGGCCCTGGCTCGCGCTGCACGAGCCCCACATCGCCTGGTCCTCCGGTGCCATCAAGGGGTGGAGCTCCTCCTGTCGTGACCGGTGTCTTCAGGTGCCGTCCAGCCCCCTCACCGGGTTCCAGTCCCCGTCTCCGGCCTCCCTCGCCGGTTCTCTGTCCCTGTGCCCGGCCTCCGCTGTCGGGTTCCAGTCCCCGTCTCCGGCCTCCCTCGCCGGTCCTCTGTCCACGTCTCCGGTCCCCCTCTCCGGGCCTCTGTCTTTGTCCCCCTCTCCGGTGCCCCTGATCGCCGGCTTCCTTGGGTCCCGTCCGGGCAGGCCGGGGCCGTGTGGGTCGCCGGGTGGCTCCCGTGGAGGGGGGGGTACTGTAAGGTTTGGCTCTTTCCCCACCACGGGCTTCTTGAAGTACTGTGATGATTGGTCCGCTGCTCTCCCACTCGCTCTGTCCTTTTAAGTTTTCTGTTAATCATTTCATTCCCCCATTCACACGCTTCTTCCCAGTGACGTCGTCAGAGACGTCGTTGATTGGTTCTCTCCCATCCACACGCTTTTCAATCACATTCCCCAGCTATCACTGCTTGTCAATCAATCAATCCCTTATTATTTATACCCCGTTTCTCCACTCTAGTTTTGTTGGATCGTTTTGATATTTCTCTGTTTGCATTCTCCGTTCCTGCTGCTGCTGCTGTTGCTCTCTGTGCTTTACCTCCAGGATATTCCAAGAAGCCTTCCCCTTGGACACCTTTTTCCACGTGGCGACGCACTCGCTCCGCTGCTGTTCCAGCACTCATTACGCACTACGTCTGGGTGAGTTTTTTACTGACTGTCTTGATCAAATTCCGTTTTCGTGTGTTTCTATAACACTGAAGATTACCACCTTTTTTATCAGACAGTCACTCACCCAGCGATCGCCTTTTTGTTGTTCTCACTGGGATAATATTTTTGGGACTTTACATCTCCCACTGTGTGTTGTTCACACCGAAGATATTATTCACATTGGATTGTTTTTTGGACTTCACTCTCAGTGTCTATTTTTGCACCGAAGATATTCACTTGGGATTGTGTTTTGGAACAGTGCTCACTGTGTGTATTTACACGAAGATATTCACTTGGGATTGTGTTTTGGAACTTTGCTCACTGTGTGTATTTACATGAAGATTAGTTCACTTGGATAACTTTTGTATTTGGGTACAAGTCACCTCTCCTGTTCTCCTGCTCGTTCCACCTGCACCCTTGTTGACTCGCTCCCTCTCTCTCTCTCTCGGTCCCGCAACACTTCGGAGATTCTGCCGAGAGAAGTCTGCAGAGCGGCTCAGACGTCAGCATCTGCTACCCCCTACTACCACCACGGGAGAAGCTGCAGAGCAGCAGAACATTTTCCCCCTTGCTTGTGTACCTGTCTTGTTTGACTTGCCTATTCTGTGCTCATTAATTAGTCTCAATAAACAAGCCCTTGTTTTTGGCGACTCTGAATTCCTACTCTCTTGTGTCGTGCGTTTGGGGTCGGTGTCAAACCATAACAGAAGCTTTTAGTATTCCTGGGCGCTTTGCCGCGACGTGCGCACGGTTATATCACGTCGTTGAAATGAATTAGGAACCCAGGCTGCTGTTCTATTTTATGCCGCCAGGAGGCGCAAAGTCATTAGACGGACGCTACAACGTCCTACACAGTATACTGTATAACGATCTGTATATGTTTTGTTGTCTAAAATAAATACCATACCATATGTCTAAAGCAATGTTGCTGAATAAAATAATTAACCAGTTAAAACCTGTCGAATTAGCAGTCAATGTGTATATTTTGTTGTCGGTTGCTAGTGGAGGTTCATATAAGGGATATATAATGGATATTTTTTGTCTAGTACCGTGGTCTAGTGGTTAATGCCCATTCCTTTCAAGCTGACGCCCGGGGTTTGGATCCCAGCGGGTCAAATATATATATATATTTTTTTATTTATAAAATGAAATTGCCCGCAACGATGTGCATAATACAATAGTAATAATATATAATAAGAATCCAACCAATAGAGCGACATTGTGCAATAAACAAGTAAACAAAGTAGGGCATATTTTACAGTAGGGCACTTTGAAACAACCAATCACGTTGCGCGATAGCACGAGCGATGCACAGTCAGGAAGTCATGTTACAGCTGAGTTCACTCATTCCGAACAGCGAAATGTAAAATGCTACCCAGGATTGTTGCGTTTCGTTATAAAAACTATGCGGTGATAAACAAAAAACGAATCGCAGTATGCAAAACGTGCGGTTCGAGGATCACAGATGGAGATGCAATCATGCAACGTCCAACTTCGTTCGACACTTGAACTACTGTAAGAAGGTGCACAAAGATCGGTAAGTGAATGAACGAATGAATGAAAACTTTATTTAACAGATTGCAGAATGGGTACAATACAGTACAGCTCAATATACACAATTGTTAAGGGGATGCAGACCAGAGAAAGACTTTCGTCTTGTTTACATCAGGGTCCCCCATAGTAACTTGGCTTGCTACAGTGTACAGTTAAATCAATGAGCCATCGACAGTGTGCTAACGTTATCATATACTCTCTTTTTTAGACTCTTTTTGTATCACAAACAGTACTGTATTTGTAAATCTGGTATGTCATAAATGTATAGATGTAGCAGTACTGTATCTGTCATGTATGTCATGTTATGATGAATTGAAAATGGGGGACCCTGATGTAAACAAGACGAAAGTCTTTCTCTGGTCTGCATCCCTTTAACAATTGTGTTTATTGAGCTGTACTGTATTGTACCCATTCTGCAATCTGTTAATTTTCTTTCAATCAATCAATCAATCAATCATTACATCCAAGATACACGGCTGCTGTAGTCTTGTCTTATAAAATACATAAACAATCAGCAATGTCTCGCTTGATGAATGGCCAGCAGTAGCCTAATTAATATTAATAAAAGTATTATCATTTTAATAATTGCGAAACGTGTTTAGTCCCTTGTTTGAGCCGAATCTGGGTTGAACATGATTTGTGGAACTCCCTCTGGTGTTGTGGTCGTGGTATTCACTGACCTTTGGGAAGTATTTCAACATGTACATGGGTATCTTAGTGGTGTAGTGTACAGTATCTTGTAGACCAGGCCCATTGCAAGTTGCTGTACTCTGTCGTCTACTCTAAGCCATCCTAGGTAGTCAAAGTGGGCAGGGGTGAGGTGGGTTCTAGGAGTAAGGTCAAGCAGTAGTCTGACCAGTTTGTTTTGTGATGTTTGTAATTTAGTTTTTAGCGCTTTTGAGGTGCTTTGGTACCATGAGGTGCAAGCATAGTCGTAGTACCCTTGAATGAGTGCTCCTGCCAGAGTCTTCAGGGTATTCTTGTTTACCAGAGAGGAGATCCGGTACAAGAATCTTGTTCGTTGGTTGACTTTTTTTTATTACATTGGTTGCCATTTTGTCACAGGAAAGATTTGCCTCTAGGATGGAACCCAGGTAGGTAATTTCATCTTTCCTTGGCGGCACCGCAAGGAGAAGAAGAAGAAGGTTGACATGGGCAAAGTGTTCATCAACATCTCCATCGGCCTGTGCATCTTCAGCCTCGTCTGGTTCTTCTATGCCCTCTACATGCGCTCTGCCCTAGCTAAACAGGTGGTGACAATCCACCCCTCACCTCCTGTGCTTGACGCCAACAGCACCATGTTTGGGAAAATGTATGCCGCAATTCATATCTTACAAGAGATGCATTGATGTATGTGCAGGCTATTCTGCCTCCGTCTGATCAGTATGTAAAAATCACAAAGTTGGGGATATGGATGGGAATATAATTCACTGATTAAAAGAAAAACCAAAAAAAGAAGCAAAACTCATTCTGTCTCTAGTATTATTTGTTCACGCCAACTGTTTTGGAGATGAGGGTGGAAGTAATTTGGCAGTATGTTTTTATGGGGGAGGGGCATTCATTCTGTGTTTATTGTGTCATACTGGGGAATAATATTAATATTATGTCCTATTGGGGACATAATTTAAAATTCTGAGCAATTCAATTGTTTTTTTTATGGAGAGGACGTCTGACATTAATTGAAAACTGTATTAACAGATTGCAGAATGGGTACAATACAGTACAGCTCAATACACACAATTGTTAAGGGGATGCAGACCAGAGAAAGACTTTCGTCTTGTTTACATCAGGGTCCCCCCCCTTATCTGTCACCATAGTACATCTGTGATCCTCGAACCGCACGTTTTGCATACTGCGATTCGTTTTTTGTTTATCACCGCATAGTTTTTATAACGAAACGCAACAATCCTGGGTAGCATTTTACATTTCGCCGTTCGGAATGAGTGAACTCAGCTGTAACATGACTTCCTGACTGTGCATCACTCGTGCTATCGCGCAACGTGATTGGTTGTTTCAAAGTGCCCTACTGTAAAATATGCCCTACTTTGTTTACTTGTTTATTGCACAATGTCGCTCTATTGGTTGGATTCTTATTATATATTATTACTATTGTATTATGCACATCGTTGCGGGCAATTTCATTTTATAAAAAAAAATATATATATATATATTAGACCCGCTGGGATCCAAACCCCGGGCGTCGGCTTGAAAGGAATGGGCATTAACCACTAGACCACGGTACTAGACAAAAAATATCCATTATATATCCCTTATATGAACCTCCACTAGCAACCTACACAAAATATACACATTGACTGCTAATTCGACAGGTCTTAACGGTTTAATTATTTTATTCAGCAACATTGCGTACACAAACTTATTGTTACCAAGAAGCATTACACTAACGCTTTCTTCTGATGAAATGAATGGACAAGAGAGTCGTACGTCGGCCGTCTAATGAAGTTAGATTTGACACGTTTTAATATATACACGTTGACTGCTGAATTGACACGTTTAACTTATTCATTCTTTAATTCAGCAACATTCATTCATGCAGTCTGTAGACATAGGACGTTGTAGCATCCTATGAATGAAGTCACCAGCTGTAATGGAATTGAATGGAACTCGAGCTTAGTCCAGCGCGGAGCTCCTCCAATGAATGAACAAAAAGCTGGCGCGTCGGGCAGTTGTCACCAGCTGTATGAGAGCGCCCCCGCTGGTCATTGTTAACATTAACCATGCCAAACGACGTCATAACGGCAGGCAAACAGCTGTTCCAGGACTTTTACCGGCTGTATCTGTATATTCACCCACAGGCAAATACTGGCAAAGCGCTGGTGGAATTACACGACCACATCAACAAACAACAAATCAAGCACCCGGAAGCCGCGACGATAGTGACTGGTGACTTCAACCAGGCAAATCTGAAAAAAGTGATGCCGACCTTTTTTCAGCACATCGCCTGCTCCACAAGAGGGGGAAACACACTCGACCACTGTTACACCCCGTTCAAAGCTGGCTACAAGGCTGTAGCGGCTCCGCCACTGATGGGCTCTGCGAGCGCGAGCGATCACGACTCCATTTTTTTAATCCCAGCATACAAACAGAGATCGCGTGACGTCGTCGTGTCACGTGAGACAAAAAAGTGGTCTGACGAATCAGAGGCCGCGCTCCGTGATGCGTTCGAGGATACAGACTGGGACATGTTTAAAGGAAGCGCCAGTGACGTCAGCGAGTACGCTGATACCGTTGTGAGTTACATAGCAACTGTGGCAGACGGTATTGTCCTCACAAAAATAGGCGCGGGTTTTCCCAAACCAGAAACCTTGGGTGGACAGCACTATAAGAACAGCCCTGAACTCACGCACCACGGCTTATAACCTGGGCAGAGAGTCAGGAAATATGGAAGAATACAAGGCTTCAGTCTACACTCTGCGCAAGGCTGTTAAACTTGCTAAGAGGACATATGCTGAGAAACTGGAGACACAAATGGCACAAAACGACACAAGAGGCTTGTGGAGGGGACTGAAGACAATAACTGACTACAAAGTCAGCGCCCCCGAAATGGGGAGCGACGACGCCTCTCTCGCGGACAAACTCAACTCCTTCTACGCTCGGTTCGGTGTAGACAGTGTCGCCGCTAGCCCTCTGGCTAGTGACGTCACTGGCGCACCGGCTGTTGTGGAGGGGGGGGGCAACCGCGGGGGGGCGGGGGCGCTCTCTCGTTGTCGGAACACAGTGTGAGAAGAGCATTTATGCAGGTGAACACCAGGAAGGCTGCGGGTCCAGATGGTATAACAGGACGCATACTTAAGTCCTGTGCAAACCAGCTTGCCCCGGTGTTCACCGCCATATACAATCAATCCCTGGTGGAGTCAGTAGTCCCTGCCTGCTTCAAGATGTCCCTGTACCGAAGAAACCCTCCCCAACATGCCCAAATGACTACAGACCGGTGGCACTCACCTCTGTGGTCATGAAATGTTTCGAGAGGCTGGTCAAGGACCACATTTGTGCCTCTCTCCCCAGTGATATGGACCCTATGCAATTTGCATACAGGACAAACAGGTCCACTGACGACGTGGTCTCCCAGGTACTGCACAGCACTCTCTCCCACCTTGACCGTCAGAAGGGGGGCTATGTGAGACTGTTGTTCATTGACTACAGCTCAGCGTTCAACACCATAGTCCCCACCAGACTGGTGGACAAGCTGATCGAGCTAGGTCTGAGCTCCGCCCTGAGCGCCTGGGTACTGGACTTTCTGAGTGAAAGACCCCAGGCGGTCAGGGTGGGGGGTCAGACCTCCAACACCATCACCCTGAGCATCGGGTCCCCCCAGGGCTGTGTTCTAAGCCCCCTGCTGTACTCACTCTACACACACGATTGTGTGGCCAAGTTCAGCTCCAACTCCATAGTGAAGTTCGCTGACGACACGGTGGTGGTGGGGCTGATCTCGGACAACGACGAGAAGGCCTACCGAGAGGAGGTTGAGGTACTGGAACGTTGGTGCCAGGACAACAGCCTGCTCCTGAACATTGGTAAAACCAAGGAGCTGATCGTGGATTATAGGAGAGGACAGCAGGAGACACACACACCACTGATGATTAACGGGGCTACCGTGGACAGGGTGAGCAGCTGGGGGTCCACATCTCAGAGGATCTGACATGGTCAACACACATAGACACAGTAGTAAAGAAAGCGAAGCAGCGCCTCTACCACCTGAGACAGTTAAGGAAGTTCAGAGTATCGGGGAAGATACTCCAGTCCTTCTACTCAGGAGCTGTAGAGAGCATCTTGACCGGAAACATCACTGCCTGGTATGGGAACAGCACGGCACAGGACAAGAAGGCCCTACAGAGAGTGGTGCGCTCAGCCGAGCGTACCACGGGTATTGCGCTACCTCCCCTGCAGGCTCTATACAACAAGAGGTGCAAATCCAGAGCCTGCAGGATAATGAAAGACCCCCACCACCCCAATAACAGCCTGTTCCAGCTGCTGAGGTCAGGCAGACGCCTGCGTACCCCAGCTACTAGGACGGAGAGGCTTAGGCTAAGCTTCTTCCCCCAGGCCATCAGAGCCTTGAACAATGAACATTGAGAGACACAGAAACTGAACTATCCACACACAAGCACACACAAGCACATACACGACACGCACGCTGAGCACGCTCACACACTAGCAGCCACTTTAACACTCATGCCGCACATACGCACACTTATGGCCAGAGGAAAGGCCACTTTAAATTAGTATAACATCAGGAACAGTGTATTGCACTACTAAAGCTACCTAGCATGTCCTATATGCTCTGTAAATACTATGTACAGATACCGAGATGGCACACCATGTACCTGTTTATTGCACTGTTGTTTTTTACTGGATTCTATTAATATGTTGTACCACTGTATTTTTATTGGATTCTATTATATGTTGTACCACTGTATTGCACATCGTCGCGGGCAAGACCAGCCGCATTTCATTGTATACCTGTATGCCGTGACAATTAAAACTCTTGACTTGACTTGACTACTGTAGAGAGAGCTAATTACATTCTGAATCCCCCCCAGAACACCTGGGCCCTCATGCATCAACGTGTTCTACGCACAGATCTGTGCTTACCCTGTGCGTACGATCATTTCTAAGCAAAGAGTGGGATTCATCAATTTCAACTTGAACTTGACTTCGTGCGTACATCTACGCACAGGTCAGACCTGGCGTACCTAGCGCCCAGTGGTAGAATATATTATTACAACAAGGAAATGAGCTTCTGTGCATAATAACACTGGCACTATAGTTCATTGTAAAATAGCAACAGTAGTGTAATTATGGTCAAAACCCTATAAATAGCATTTGGAATAATAGATCTTTCTCTCAGAATGAATGCAGCATGGTTTATATAGCGTTATTTATCGGAATATACGGGGTGTAGGCTACTGACTGACTGCGCTCCGCGTAGCTTGATTGATTGATTGATTGAAAAGTTTATTAACAGATTGCAGAATGGGTACAGTACAGTACAGCTCAGTACATACAATTGTTAATTGGGGATGCAGACCAACTTTCGTCTTGTTTACATCAGGGTCCCCCATTTTCAATTCATCATAAATCATAAAGCTCAACTCGTTATTATTCTGCGCAGACCGCAGAAACACGGGAACGTTTTGATTATATTTAAAAGGCTTTACGTTAAACGAAACAAGTGGAACTTCGAAGCTGTAAGCAGAATACAAGTCATATGAATATAGTGTTCTTCCCCCTTTTTACTGTATAAGAAAGAATAGAAAACGCATTGCAATGACACTATAGTGGACAGACTATATATGATGGGATTCAAGTTCGCGTTTTTGTTGCTCATAGGCATGCTGTCAGAGTATGATATCTTAATCAAACATTCTAGAACATTTGTCGTCACAGATCATGTCCTAATAGAACATAGGCTATGGCATGGATCGTGATATTGTGTGGACTGTTATTATCACTGTACACCGGTACCACCCATTGTGACAGCAGCCTTGTGAGTCCCGCACACAAACATGATGGAATTCAAGTTCATGTATTGAAAGGCAGGCTATCATACATGCAGTGAGATTCATTATTTCTTGTATATGCTCTCGTATTATATTGTTTATATAGGCTACCCAATACTGACATCAAAATAGATTGTAGTATGCCTCTAGAAATCATATGCAGCAGGTAGAAAATTGACGGGAGATCCATCGCGATTTGGAATAAAATTGAGGAGAACTTTAATCCCTGGGGTATTAATCAAACAACACGGGAAAAGGCAGTCATATTCCAGCGCGGTCTTTATTAGCCGACAACAAAATAGATGCATCTAAAAATCATATAGCCAATCGAACACAACTAATAAAGGCATTCATATTACAGCACGGTTATAATGACACACAACCAACGCCAAACAGTGGTCAACAAACGGTCTTTATTAGTATTCTGAGCTGTCCAGGCAGAATTGCAGCAATGGTCTTAGGGAGCCGTTGATATCTGACATCACCGTTTACGAGTCCGCCTTTTATTTTTCCCACAATACGCGATAGTGTCTTCTTGGTTCGACAGCAGTGAACAATCTTCGTGGAGTTTCGCAGGGTTCCGCTCGGGTCCGTCCATTATTTCACATCCCATGGGGGGTGTTTCCTCATTTTCATGACCATATATGGATAATCATGCACGAGCATTGACGGTAGAACAAAGTGGTATTCATCAACACGGAGGACCATAGAGCCTGCGTACGCACGTGTGATGAATGCCGACTTCCCTGTGCGTACGCTAGTTCTACATTCCGTGCTTACGTGTGGAAGTAGGTCAAGTTCTACGTCCACGTTGATGAATGAGGGCCCTGGACTCAGCTAGTGAAGATGATGCTGCTGCTAAATACGGCCTGTTCCTCCCAATGGAGCTAGGTGTTATCAGCTGCACACGCACAAGCACACACACACACACACACACACACACACACACACACACACACACACACACACACACACACACACACACACACACACACACACACACAAATATAAACACACACACACACACAGAGACACACACACAAACATACACACACACACAAACATGCTGTGGTGGAAAATAGCCGAAGCTGATTTGATTTGATTTGATATTTTTTATTTTCGTGTCTTACATACAGATGTATGCCCAGCCCATATGGGCTTACAAGACACATAACAATAAGTATATAATAATATACTTTACCAATTACTTAACAAATGACATAGACCAAGATGGCCATAAAAAAATACAAGAAAATACAATAAAACGTAATATAACACAAGCTGTACTCAATGTAAATAAACAGAAAAACAAGGTGAATTCAAATACAATTATATAGGATACAGTGTGTTTTGTCTCAGGTGCCATGCCTTCTCCAAAAATCCTGCAAAACCGAAGATGTCCTCCACAAAAAAACAACTCAACATACAACTCTCAGACTGCCAAAACAAATCTGGGTTTACAATTTGAATTTTCTCAAATAAAGCCCTCCTCAAAGTGGTGTACAAAGGGCAATAAAAAACAAAATGATATTCATCCTCCACCACTCCCAGATCACACAGAACACACAACCGCTCCTCCTCAGGTTTACCCTGGAATCTACCCACTTCCACCGCCAATGGCAGGGTGCCAGACCTCAACTGGGCACACAGAGACCTCCGTCTTCTCTTTAAGTTTAACATTACATAAGGTTCAGTAAAATACTAATTTTTAATTGCAACATATTTACTAAGTTTCGGTTTTTTCCAAATCTCCACCTTCCACTTATCCTGATGGATTGTTGATAATTTTGTTTTAATTATGTGAACCTTACACTGCAAATTGTTCATAAAAATCATACTCAAGTCAGTAGAAGAAAAAATCATGGACATCTCTCTTGACCAGGGATGACCGTGTGCTCTGTCCCAATTAAAAATCTTTTTTGTCACCCTGCCATTTGGCAGCTGGACCAGGCGGTTCCATAACCTCACCATTTCACCTTTTTGCTTGACCAAGCAAGAGTCCCACCCCATGTCCCCTTCTATAGCCCCTTTTGGTGTGTATTTATGGATTCCTAAAAAGTATCTTATGGCCCGGTTCTGGATCGCATTACATTCAGGAAGCTAATAACTTACTCAGTCCAAAGAGACCTGGTTAATACGATGTATTAACTTAATCAATACACGTATCAATCAATTCAGTATCAATACAAAATAGTAAGAGTATGGCTGGATGACTCTCCACGAGGTGGCTATAGCTACTGTAGGACACCCGGAGTGAGAGAGCCCCCACCAGATCTTCAACATCTTTATACCTACACAACTCAAAGGGGTGGGGGCCATAGGTATAGGGGTTTCATGAAATTTTGGGGAAAGGTGGGGGAGGGTTTGTTGGGGTTATGAATGAGGGATGGGGGTAGGAAGGGAAGATGGGTGAGGGAGATCAAAGAGAGGTGGGGGAAGGGAGTCTTATCTTCCACAATACCCACACACAGACGGACACTCACACACACAGACTGCCAGACCAGTGTCACATGACAATTAGCTATAAAGGGTGGTGGTCCGTGCTATTCTCCTGCCACGCTTTGCTGGGCTTTCACTGTGTCAGACACACACACACACACACACACACATACTGTGCACACACACACACACACACACACACACATAATTTACACACACACACACACATAATGTACACACACACACACACGCACACACACACACACACACACACACACACACACACACACACACACACACACACACACACACACACACACACACACACACACACACACACACACACACACACACACACACACACACACACACACACACACACACACACACACACACACACACACACACACACACACACAGACTACCATACCAGTGTCACATGATAATTAGCTATTAAGGGCAGCTGTGTTATCAGTGCAACACTTCAGTCACGCTTTGCTGGACTTTCACTGTGGTTCAATCACACGCATAGAATCGTGCTCATGCACACACACACACACACACACACACATGCATGCATGCATGCATACATGCAGACTCACAGGCACACACACACACATGCACGCAGACTCACAGGCACACACACACACCAGCCTCCGCACAGTGCACAGACAGACACGGCTGCACAATGATCCATGCTTTTGGAGAGGAATCATTTGATGCCTTCATTAACAGCCCCCGACCTCCGAGCCAATTATTGTGCAGACCGCGCTAAGAAAAGAAAAACGAATGTGATCATTAAAAGTTCAGTTTTTATTTACGGGGATAATCTGTTCTTTCTAACTGCTAATGTTTCCCCCGGAGCTACTATTAAATGACTACAGTACCAATTAAAACAAAGGCCAACGCTTTAAGTGTCGTTGGCGTCGGGCCAGCAGGGTTGACCTGTTTAAGACCGTTGCCGTCCTGCTGTCCCTCAACAGCAAGGCCCCTATAATCGGTGAGTAAACACTGTGACACGTCGCCATCAGTTATGTTATGGGATAAAGTCTAGTCAGCAGAAAAGATAACACGCCGCCGGGCCCGACGCCTCCATGTTGTGGAGTAAACTCACCTAATGGTGGACACCAATTCCCCAGTTGTGGAGCCTAATGGCCGCTGGCACGAAGGCAGGGGTGTAAAGTACTTGAGTAATTGTACTTCGTTACAATACTTGAGTACTGTTTTTGGGGATTTGTACTTTACTCAAGTATTATTAGGTTTGTATACTTGTACTTTTACTCAATTACATTTCAGAGAAAAAAACATACTTTTTACTCCTTACATTTAAAATGCAGACCTACAAAGTACAAATCTCGCAGGCCCAAGAATTTTAATTAGTATATTTGTTTCTCTGGCCGAACTAACGTTAACGTTATTAATCCTGCAGCCGTAGTTTATTTAAAAACAGCCAATCAAATCCCCATCAATGGAAAATTAACCTGCCCATACCCATGCTGATTGGTCCTTGTGCAAGACTAGAAAGTGGGGATCTTTGATTAAACACGAACACCTGCTATCAGAAGAATAGACCGTCAGAAAAAAAGAGTTTACTTTTACTTTTTAGTACTTAAGTACATTTAAAAGTAGACACTTTTTTACTTTTACTCAAGTGTGTTTTTAGCCAGATACTCAGACTTTTTGAGACGGTACCCATACTTTCACTTAAGTATAATTTCTGGGTACTTTTTTTTGTGTTTTTTTTTTTTATTATTATTTTTTAAACATAACATAATTTCTGGGTACTTTTTACACCCCTGCACGAAGGACTGTCTGAGGTTGATGTTACCCCCCCCCCCCACTATTATTGCACATGGATTAGCAAAGAGCAGAATAAATAAACATAAACTCATTGTGAAGTAGCTAAATGGTAAATGGCTGCATTTATATAGTGTTTTTATCCAAAGCGCTTTACAATTTGTTCCTCACATGTTTACCCATTCACTCACACATTCACACAACTACTAACTACTAAGTAGCTAGTAGTTAAGATGTAGTTTAACTACCTTTCATTGTGAAGTAGCCAGTAGTTTGGTACTACCGTTTTAAAGTAGTTTTCCCCGACACTGTTCACCTGTGGTGTAAGGACAAGGTGAGTGGTCCTTAGCAATACATCGTCTATCGTGTCTAGAATGGAACAGAAGGCCACGCCCCCTCAGCCTACTGAGAGTTGGCTGTGCTCAGAGAGGGTACACTAAACCAATCAAATGGTACACTATAACAAATCAAATGTTACATCTGAAGCTGAAAAGATTATACTCATGACGTTAACGTCCTACAATAAGCAATTTGTGACTGAACACACACACAGTGTTACAAAGGGTCAGATTAAACCGAATATATATATTTATTGCCTGAGATCCCATGTATAATATTTGTATATCGTTTGATATCCCCTGTATATTCCTTGTACAATATGCACGGAATATCCCTTTACCTGGTAGCAGGACAGACCATAATATTCGTTCTCCTATTGGAAGCGATCCCCTAGGCGCCACCGCCATACCCCCTCGAGCTGACTTAAAAGCTACCGCCAGGACTTGCCCAAACATGCCCGCTTTCGCCCAAGGCTACGAGACAGTGAGCAGGCTGGCACCATCGTTTACCCCCCGCACATATAAATATAGCGCGGCGAATACAGAACTCCCCTTGCAGTTCCCTTCCAGTTCGCCTTCAGTTCAGTCTGGTTCAGTTACCAAGTAAAGCCTTACCCACTACGCAACGTGCGGTACAGCAGGGCTCGCATCGCCCCAAGATAGTCTCGTGTTATCCTAAATACGTCTGTTTGTCGTATCGTTCTCTATTTTATTAGTAAACCTTCATTACGAGTCAAAGACCACGTGGAGTGAGTAATTGTGCGTCGACATAGAGCACTTATTGCCCGTGCTAATAGTATAGTAACGTCAAGTTCAGCCGTGCATTACCGCACCGGAGGATTTACACCGGAGCAGCAGCACCACGGGGGATTTACACCCCGCCCGCAGTGCCACTCTCCGGGCAAGGATTATTATTCTTCATTCGTCACCACGCTGCTGGAAGCAGAGAACCGCCTTCTCCACTGCTGTGGGATCCACGTGCCCGTGGAGACCATCACTCAAGCCCGTTTCTGTCGTACCAGAGACTCCACAGCTCTCACCTACACGGCGCGCATCCTGGGACCAGGTTGCTTTCCCCGCTGCTCCAGGGGTGATATCGCCCCCTTGAACCATTGACTTGCCTAGAGCTTTGCCTCCCTCTGCTGGCTTACAACCGGTAGTACACCCTATCCCAGGGTACCTAGATCTAATTACTTAATATTTACTATTGATTTGCCTGCACATTCTATTTGCCTTATAAGCGCAATCTAAGCAAAGTATATTATGTAACAATATTCCCTTTTATGTAATAAATATTCTAACCGAGTATTTTGTGTGGAAAACCGTGTTATTGTGGGAGTGTTCCAATCTAATAATACTTATGTACAGTATTGGCCAGGAGTACATAGACGGTAGTGATTAATGATATCAGTACTTGATTAATACAGTCAGGGAATTGTACCCCTCAGTTACAATTGGTCCTTCGATAGCCGAGATAATAATTAGCGTAATATTAATATAATATTAATATTGACATGGCCGATGACGAACACTCCACAAACGGTTCTCCTGAGCTAGATCGCCCGCAGCGCAGACGACAGCCACCTCCCTACCTAGAGGCATACTCTGTCAGTCCAATACCTAGCTTTAAAGGGAAGTTAAACGCCGAAAAAGTAGAAAGTAAAATTATGTCTGACCTTAACAACCAGGCTACCCCGCCAACAGAGGCCCTACTGGGTGCTAATGTAACTGACCAAGCTCACGGTGGGGACCAGGAGGGAACTGACACGACTTTACCCCCAGACAATACCGAAGAAATAGCCCCCGATCACCCCCGGGAGGAAGACAACCCTAGAGAGACGCGCACCCAGGAGACGGATCTCCTCGGTACGCAACCGGAGAATGGATCTCCAACCAGTACTGCCGGGAGCCGATCGCCCCGAACGGCGTCTTCCCCCAGCGAGGCGGACAAGATGCTGGCGCAAGCACTCATCGCCACCCTGGCAGCCTCCACCGAACGCGATCGACTTCAAGCGCAACAGACGTGCGAGCGCGAACATTACGCAGGTGAGCGAGAGCGCTTCCAGGCGCAACAAAGGAGCGAGGACGACCAAATAAGACTGGAGACCAGACGCCTCCAGACAGAAGAGAACATCGAGAGAAGCCGCGCCGACGTTGCAAATGCACAGCTCCACGCCGCCCATGCCAGCGCCAATGCCCAGCGCGACGTCGAGAGAAGCCGCGCCGACGTCGCAAATGCACAGCTCCACGCCGCCCATGCCAGCGCCAATGCCCAGCGCGACGTCGCCAACGCACAGCGCGACGCTGCCCAGGCCAGCGCCAATGCGCAGCGCGACGCCGCCAATGCCCAGCGCGAAGCAGCGCGCGACGCAGCCCATGCCCGGCGCAAGGCAGAGCGCGACCGGCTGCAGGCGGAGCTGATGGACAAACTGGTTGCCATGGCGACACCCCCTCACTCCGCACGGAGCTCCCAGAGGTCGTCAAGACATGGGTCTAGGACACATTCCCCTACCCGACGAAGCGACCCGGGACCCCGCCTACAGGAGGAGCCTGTCCACGTCTCTGAACCCCCTCCCCAGCCGGTCCATACGAGACCTAGCAACCGGGGTACAGAACCGAACCACGCCGAGAGACTGAACAGAAGACTCCAGGTCCTAGCAGAGGAAGAGGAGGAGGAAGAGGAGGGGTGTCAAGCCGACCAGCAGCAACGTGCTCTGGCCCAGGAGGCCCAGTACAGCCCCGACCCGCAGCGACGTACTCAGGACCAGGAGGTCCAGTACAGCCCAGAAGTCAGCCCCGAGGCCCTGCGCTACAAACCCCCGACTCAACTCACGGGTGAGTTTGACGCACCGTCAGCCCTGAAGAACAGCACCTGGGTACCCGACCTTCGGTACCCACCAAGTACCAGCCCAAGACGACACACCAGAGGAGACTCGCCTAGGAGGCCTCTCCCCCAACGCTCACCGATGTGCCAGTCATCCATGACATCATACATTGGCACACCGACGATTCCAGACTTCATCCATGAGAATCGAGCACAGTACACGGAGCTCCGGATGTGCTTAGAGACAATGCTGGTGGATGTCGCTGATGAACGCCACAAGTATGCAATATTACTCCAGCACCTGAAAGTACCGCGAGCACACAATATAGCGCTAGCCTATGCCACCTCTTCGACCCCATACACAGCGGCCCTAGCGGCGCTGGACCAGAGATATGGACGTATATGGGATTACGTAATAGAAGAGATAAGGCATATTGACCGCCTACCCCCAGCCACAGACAATCGCTCACTAGACGACCTGTCAATCAAAGTGCAGTCCCTGGTGGGGATGCTGGGAGCTCAACGGGAGAAGGGCAGGCATGAGCTATACGCCAACTCTAACGTTGAGAGGATTTTGGAGAAGCTGCCACCCGCAAGACAGGAGTGCTTTCGGCGGCAGAGGGACTACCGCGACCCCGACGGCCCCGAGCCATCCCTCCTTGATCTGGCCGACTTCCTGGCGAGAGAGGTCAGCAGCTTACGACTGGACACCTTCGGGCGGAGCACGCCAAGCTCCAGAGAGGGACCCAGGAGAATAAATGATGGAAGAAGATCGGTGACTGTTATGCACCAAGCCGAAGCAGTACCGCAGCACTCCAACCACAACACCCCCTCGACGAAAGAGGACCAGTGGAAGATTGAGTGCCAGTACTGTGAGGGAGAACATCGGCTCCATCAGTGCGAGGACTTCAAGAAGCTGACCACGGAGGATGTGAGCCAGTGGGTCAAGGACCACCGCCGCTGCTTCCGCTGCGCGCGCAGCCACCTAGCAGCTGAGTGCCACCTGAAGAAAAAGTGCAGCAGGTGCGGTGGCACCCACCTGGAGGTCCTGCACGACATCAACAAGCGTCACCCAGGACAACAGAGTGGGCCCGTCGCGGTAATGTACCACGCCGAGGCGGTGGCACCAGAACCAAAGTTCCACCAGACCGCTCCCTACTGTCCCGACTGCCACGGCAGACACTGGCGGACAAGGTGCGACTCGTACCATATAGAGTCTACGTCACCACCCGAGACAGGAGTGCTCCACATAGACCCCCAGCATAGCGGGACCCCCCGTGTGCTCCTCAAAGTGGTCAGAGTGCTCCTGAGCCACGGGGACAAAGTCATGGACACTTACGCCGTCCTTGATGACGGGTCAGAGAAGACCCTTCTGCTCGCGTCCGCTGCGGCCCAGCTGGGACTGCGGGGGAGCGAGAACCAAATGACGATTCGGACAATAAGAAGAGATTTAAAGACGATAAAGGGCGAGAATGTCTCCTTCACTATCGCAGCAAGCGGGCAGCCAGAGCGACGGTACAAGATCACAAATGCTTTCACCAGCCAAGAAATAGGACTATCGCAGTACACCTACCCTGTCACCAAGTTGATGGATAAATACGTGCACCTGCGTCAATTACCTATCCCGCTCATAGACGGC
The DNA here is from genome assembly GCF_963971535.1 of Notolepis coatsorum. NCBI lineage: Eukaryota > Metazoa > Chordata > Actinopteri > Aulopiformes > Paralepididae > Notolepis > Notolepis coatsorum. The sequence continues at coordinate 28,933,813 of NC_140174.1, read as the reverse complement.
GCTACCCCGACCCTGTTGATAGGCTCAGACCATGCAGACCTCATCGTCCCGATAGACCGGGTCCATACCGGAACCCGAGGCTGTCCTGCAGCAGTCGAGACCCGCCTAGGGTGGACCCTACAAGGCCCCCTCGCTAAATCTCTCAACCGAACCGCAGCCACTAGCTGCTTCCACTCCAGAGCGACAGAAGAAGACACCGGCCTCTCCCCCATACAGCAGAGGCTATTGACATTAAGCGAGAGGCCCGTGAGAGAACCGTGGGTACCAGAGGGAGTTCGGAACTCCACCCCCCTCAGCTGCGCTTCAGACGTAGCTAACCTCGAACCCAGCACCCCAAGCGACTCCTTGACGGGGCGGCCGGGACCGGCCCCTCCTCACACGGGGTACAGAGCGAACAAGAGAAACAGACGGAGGAGGAGAAAGCACAGCCAAGCCCAGATCAAAGCAGTCTCAGGCCCGCTCCCTCCTAAGCCCCCCTTCATCCCGTCCAGCCGTCATGACCATAGACCAGTCACCACCCCGAGCTGCGTGGCCGGCCGGCCGCGTAAGCAAAGTGACCACTGGTGCCGACGGAAAGGTCAGAGTGGCAGAAGTGCTCGGCCAAGGGCGGCCCTACAACCGACCCGTGGCGAGGCTGATCGAGTCGCCAAGGCTCCCCGACTCGCCTAATGACGACCATGACCCCCGACTTTGTGAACTGACCGACCCCTCACAGACATTGAGTAGTGGACAGTGCGGTTAATCTGTCCCTGCTTAGCTAATTAGGTGGGACTAATTAGGGGGCGGCTGTTACAAAGGGTCAGATTAAACCGAATATATATATTTATTGCCTGAGATCCCATGTATAATATTTGTATATCGTTTGATATCCCCTGTATATTCCTTGTACAATATGCACGGAATATCCCTTTACCTGGTAGCAGGACAGACCATAATATTCGTTCTCCTATTGGAAGCGATCCCCTAGGCGCCACCGCCATACCCCCTCGAGCTGACTTAAAAGCTACCGCCAGGACTTGCCCAAACATGCCCGCTTTCGCCCAAGGCTACGAGACAGTGAGCAGGCTGGCACCATCGTTTACCCCCCGCACATATAAATATAGCGCGGTGAATACAGAACTCCCCTTGCAGTTCCCTTCCAGTTCGCCTTCAGTTCAGTCTGGTTCAGTTACCAAGTAAAGCCTTACCCACTACGCAACGTGCGGTACAGCAGGGCTCGCATCGCCCCAAGATAGTCTCGTGTTATCCTAAATACGTCTGTTTGTCGTATCGTTCTCTATTTTATTAGTAAACCTTCATTACGAGTCAAAGACCACGTGGAGTGAGTAATTGTGCGTCGACATAGAGCACTTATTGCCCGTGCTAATAGTATAGTAACGTCAAGTTCAGCCGTGCATTACCGCACCGGAGGATTTACACCGGAGCAGCAGCACCACGGGGGATTTACACCCCGCCCGCAGTGCCACTCTCCGGGCAAGGATTATTATTCTTCATTCGTCACCACGCTGCTGGAAGCAGAGAACCGCCTACCCCACTGCTGTGGGATCCACGTGCCCGTGGAGACCATCACTCAAGCCCGTTTCTGTCGTACCAGAGACTCCACAGCTCTCACCTACACGGCGCGCATCCTGGGACCAGGTTGCTTTCCCCGCTGCTCCAGGGGTGATATCGCCCCCTTGAACCATTGACTTGCCTAGAGCTTTGCCTCCCTCTGCTGGCTTACAACCGGTAGTACACCCTATCCCAGGGTACCTAGATCTAATTACTTAATATTTACTATTGATTTGCCTGCACATTCTATTTGCCTTATAAGCGCAATCTAAGCAAAGTATATTATGTAACAATATTCCCTTTTATGTAATAAATATTCTAACCGAGTATTTTGTGTGGAAAACCGTGTTATTGTGGGAGTGTTCCAATCTAATAATACTTATGTACAGTATTGGCCAGGAGTACATAGACGGTAGTGATTAATGATATCAGTACTTGATTAATACAGTCAGGGAATTGTACCCCTCAGTTACACACAGAGACACACTCAGTTCTCCAGATGCATGTGTGTCTGTGTGTGTGACAGAGAGGGGAGAGAGACACACAAGGGAGGGGGGGGTAGAGAGATATGCATTGGATACAGAGGGAGAGGGGGAGAGAACTTCAGTTTTACTGTACGAAAGAACATTAGTCGGTAGGAACCCATTGGACTCCATTCAGTGTGATTTGTGACACTGTTTTGATTCCACATAGCAGAAGTGTGAGGGATCCAAGGAATGATCTTTGAGTAATGGAAAAATTGTACAATGTGTCTGTTTTTGCGATGCATTTAATGCTTAAAAAAGGGGATGTTTTATAAGAGTAAAGTTGGACACTACATTGCCTGAATTATGTAGGCAATACATTGTCTACATAATGAGCAATGTTACAATTAGCTGGTCAATATGGCCATCTGTTGTTCTGCTTGGCCATGTTAAGATTATTTGCAGCATATTCATGTTATGCTAAATGCAGTATGTTGGTTTTTCTGGCCAATATTTTTCATTTTGGTTGTTTATTTTACTATTTGACTAAACTAAATAAAACTACATTTGCATAAAGTGAGCATATCTGTCCACTCCCATGTTGATAAGAGTATTAAACATTTGGAAAATATCCCTTTACCATTTTGTGTGATTAATCACAATTAATCACAATTGATTAATATATATATATATAAAAGAAAATGTAGCTTGAAATGCCATTTGAGGTTCATCTCGCAGACTGTCGTTAAAGATTATGAGGTTTGAACAATCCAACATTTTGGCACGTACATTTATTTGCCATCTTCCCCAGAGTCGGACAAGAAGATTGATATCAGTTGCATCTCTCAGAGGTGTCCAGGCGCACACTAGCCTAGCTTAGCACAAAGACTGGAGGCAGTAGGGAGCAGCTAGCCGAGCTCCATCAAAAATAAAAGAAATACAACTTCTCTGTCTCTCTCTCTCTCTCTCTCTCTCTCTCTCTCTCTCTCTCTCTCTCTCTCTCTCTCTCTCTCTCTCTCTCTACTCCACTCTCACTCTCACTCTCTCTCTCTCTCACTCTCGCTCTGTCTCTCTCTGTCATTCCATCTCTGTCTCTCTCTCTCTCTCTCTCTCTCTCTCTCTCTCTCTCTCTCTCTCTCTCTCTCTCTCTCTCTCTCTCTCTCTTATATATGTATATAAGCAGCACCGCAGACTGTCAAGCTGCTGCAGAAGGTGACACAGGGCACCTAGTTGATTAGATTTATCTCAGCTTTCCGAAGGTGGAGGAGTGGCGGGTTTGAGATAGGAGGTTTGATTTAATAATACTCTCTGTGTGACTGTGTGTGTGTTGTGGGCACAGTGTGTGTGTGTGTGTGTGTGTGTGTGTGTGTGTGTGTGTGTGTGTGTGTGTGTGTGTGTGTGTGTGTGTGTGTGTGTGTGTGTGTGTGTGTGTGTGTGTGTGTGTGTGTGTGTGTGTGTGTGTGTGTGTGTGTGTGTGTGTGTGTGTGCGTCAGCGTGTGCATGTTTGTGTGCACGTGGTGCCAATTGAATTATCCAGACGAATAACCGTCTAAATTCATCTGAGGCTCTGAAGGGAGCGCTCTTCTGCGGCGCTGTGAGGTGAACAGCGGAGCGCTCTCATGGATAAAGACGTAGAGGCCGCGTGCCCCTGGTGAACAGACGACAGATAACAAACGAGATAGAATACTCACACCTCACCTGCAAGCGCATAGGAAGGTCAGCCCACAATTACTCTGTCTATATGTCTCTCTCTCTCTCTCTCTGTCTCTCTCTCTCTTAAAGTCTACAAAATGTCTCTATATGTCTATACTATATGTCTCTCTCTCTCTCTCGCTCTCTCTCACTCTCTCTCTCTCTCTCTCTTAAAGTATACAAAATGTTTCTACATGTCTCTCTCTCTCTCTCTCTCTCTCTCTCTCTCTCTGTCTCACTCTCTTTTTTTATCCACTTTTTCTCCTTATTTTTCTATTTTTCTCCCATCCCAATTTCGCTGCTTTCCAATTCTCCCCACCTGTCTTGAACATTGCTCGCATATGCCCCCCACTGGTCGGTTGTAGGGAGGATAGAAGCCTTGCATCACGTGTCCCCTCCGGTACACGAGGAGGCAGCCTGTCACATCTTTTCACCTGCCAGCGCGGACTCTCATTGGCGAGGTGTAACGTGTGGGAGGCTCACACTGCCCCCGCCATTTCCTGTCTCTGCTGTGCAGGCGTCCCCCAACCGACCTGTAGGAGTCGCTGTCCACAACGTCCAGATTACCAACCATCGTCTTCCACCCGCTGACTCTGCCAATTGAGCCAGTATGACGGCCGGCCCAGGCCGGAGGCAACGCCGACAGCCGGATTCGAACTATGTCTCACTCTCTTAAAGTCTACAACATGTCTCTCTATGTCTATCTCTCTCTCTCGCTCTCTCTCTCTCTCTCTCTCTATATATATATATATATATATATATATATCTTAAAGTCTACAACATGTCTCTCTATGTCTATCTCTCTCTCTCGCTCTCTCTCTCTCTCTATATATATATATCTCTCTTAAAGTCTACAAAATGTATCTCTATGTCTATCTCTCTCTCTCTCGCTCTCTCTCTCTCTCTATATGTATATATATCTCTTAAAGTCTACTAAATGTATCTCTATGTCTATCTCTCTCTCTCTCGCTCTCTCTCTCTCTATATATATATATCTCTCTTAAAGTCTACTAAATGTATCTCTATGTCTATCTCTCTCTCTCGCTCTCTCTCTATCTCTCTCAAAGTCTACACAATGTATCTATGTCTCTCTCTTACTCTTTCCATCTTTCTTCCACCCCCTCTCTCTCACCTGTGTGTGTGTGCATGTGTGTGTAGGTGTGTGTGTGTGTGTGTGTGTGTGTGTGTGTGTGTGTGTGTGTGTGTGTGTGTGTGTGTGTGTGTGTGTGTGTGTGTGTGTGTGTGTGTGTGTGTGTGTGTGTGTGTGTGTGTGTGTGTGTGTGTGTGTGTGCGTGCGTGCGTGTGTGCGTGTCTGCGTGTGCGTGTGTGTGTGTGTGCGTGCGTGTGTGCATGTGTTCTCACCCGGAAGTCGATGCCCACGGTGGAGATGAAGCTGCCGGCCAGGAAAGCTCCGTCTTTAAAACGAACCAGAAGACAAGTTTTACCTACTCCTGAGTCTCCAACCAACATCACCTAGAGAGAGAGAGAGAGAGAGAGAGAGAGAGAGAGAGAGAGAGAGAGAGAGAGAGAGAGAGAGAGAGAGAGAGAGAGAGAGAGAGAGAGAGAGAGAGACAGAGATGGAATGACAGAGAGAGACAGAGCGAGAGTGAGAGAGAGAGAGTGAGAGTGAGAGTGAGAGAGAGAGAGAGAGAGAGAGAGAGAGAGAGAGAGAGAGAGAGAGAGAGAGAGAGAGAGAGAGAGAGAGAGAGAGAGAGAGAGAGAGAGAAAGGGAGGGAGAGAGAGACAGGGAGAGAGAGACAGGGAGGGAGTGGCATGGAGAAAGAGACATAGAGATAGAGACAGGGAGAGAGAGACAGAGAGAGAGACATAGAGAGATAGGCCGCGAGAGAGACAGAGATAGGCAGAGAGAGGCAGAGACAGAGAGAGACATTTTATAGACTTTAAAAAGGCATTTGTCTCAATATGGCATGACAGGTTTTTCCATAAATATATTGAAGGTGGTGCAAAGGGTAACGCTTATGATGCTATTAAATCACTGTATGTGTAAAATACAGTTACAATAAATGTAGAATTGGCTCCAAAAGGGCAGAATTGGAGTGAGCATGGAGTGAGACAGAGATGCCGTTTGAGTCCAACACTGTTTAACATCTACATCAGTGAACTGGCAACAATGTTGGAACAATCTGCAGCCCCAGGTCTCACTCTTCATGACATTAACCTCTTAAGCCCGATCGACCCAGAACAAGATTTATTTAACATCATAAATAGATCAATACAGTCCGTATTAAGTAATGTTGCGTTTATTTTTCAAAAGTAGCCCAGAGTACTAAAGACCCTAACCCTATCAAAACAGCAAAGTCAAAGTGTATATTTTCAGCCATATATCGGGCGTCTGGTGGTACTAAATCCAGATTTAACTCTGCCATTGGAAAGAGGAGATTTGGCCCGATCCATAGTTGTATGAATTGGCTATAATGAGGTAATTTATAGGCCTGATATTCTATATTCATATTTAAAAATTCAGTACTGTATTCAGTACTGTATCTACAAATAAACCTGTAAATCATCTGCCATTTGTTTATTTGCTTAGATTTTTTGTACACTTGAACATATTTATAAAAAGAAATTATGTAGAAAATATGAATAAATGGCACATATATTATGTTATATTATATATTCATATATTCATATTATTGGTATTTGGCAAGTGGCGGGATAATACACTGCAAGGTGTGTGATTATGGATACATACTGCAGGTAAAGCCCACACATTAGACCCTGCATTGTGCATCATTTTCAATAATCGCACACCTCGTTGTGTATTATCAGTCTTTCTTCCACAACCTTCTGTTCATATCAACATGGTCCCCCAAACTGATTCAAGTTGTGGATATAAGTCATTCCTACTGTGGTTTTGTTCTCCACAACGTGTCTCCTCTGTAAACCAATGCTTGTGTGGCTGTTGGTAGGAGTGGCACTGGCTCACACATAATAATAATAATAATAATAATAATAATAATAATAATAATAATAATAATAATAATAATAATAATAATAATAATAATAATAATAATAATAATAATAATAATAATAATAATAATAATAATAATAATAATAATAATACACTTTATTTGTATAGCACCTTTCATACAAGAATTGCAGCGCTAAGTGCTTCACAGCAGTAAAGAAAAATACAGGCATAAAATGAGCACAAAATGTAGAGACCAAGAGCAATGCATTAAGTGCAGACATTAGCTTAGAATAAGCATAACATTTGCATAAAATAGACAAAGTCAAGATAATGCATAGAACATTAAATCACATTGTTTTTCATATTAGGATCTAACATCTTAATAGGCCTCTTTGTTTATGGTTTGATTATCACCGATAGACATAAAATAGACATATAAAATAATGAAATAGGCAGATACACATAAAATAGACATACTTTATACTGATGCACATACAAGAGTAAAATAGAATAGACAGAGTAAAATAGTGCAATAGTGCAGTGCAATATAATAGTTAGTCAAATAGAATAGATCAAGTAAAATACTGCAATAGTGCAGTGCAATACAATAGTTCTCATCTACTGTGAGGTTTTGTCCGCTGCTCACCAACTTTCTCTGTTTTCTTTAAGCCTACTGTTAGAAATTCCCTTCTCACTCACTCTCTCTAGCCCCCACCCTCTCGTTCTTTACTCTCGTTTACTCTCAGTGGCCACACCTGGACTATTATCAATTACCTCTCGCACCTGTGGTGGCAGGCTAATTAGTTCCCCTGTGGGCTTTAAATACCAGGGCTCTTCCCCTCGTTTCGGCGTGGGGTCGTGTTGTATTCATGCTGAGTCATATTCTCTAACATCTAGACTCTTTCGGGAGATCCTCTGGTCTACCAATGCTGTATATGGATTTCTCCAGCCTTGAGATGTTTTGCTCCAGCCTTCGTCTGCTGTCGCCGTAGCCTGTGGAGGAGACTGTTCTGCGCTCCCTGTACTTCCACGGGAGGCACCCCAGCGCTCCACTGCAGACCCCAGCGCAGCTGTTCGTCCTGACGCACATCTAGACCAACGCGCATCTCCCGGACCCTCGGGCTTGGCACGCTCTCCAGTCACCAGCGCGCAACGCGCATCTGCAAGGGCTTGGCACGCTCTCCAGTCACCAGCGCGCAACGCGCATCTTCAAGGGCTTGGCACGCTCTCCAGTCTCCAGCGCGCAACGCGCATCTTCCAAGGATCCTCGGGCTTGGCACGCTCTCCAGTCACCAGCGCGCAACGCGCATCTGCAAGGGCTTGGCACGCTCTCCAGTCACCAGCGCGCAACGCCCATCTTCAAGGGCTTGGCACGCTCTCCAGTCTCCAGCGCGCAACGCGCATCTTCCAAGGATCCTCGTGCTTGGCACGCTCTCCAGTCTCCAGCGCGCAACGCGCATCTTCCAAGGATCCTCGTGCTTGGCACGCTCTCCAGTCACCAGCGCGCAACGCGCATCTGCAAGGGCTTGGCACGCTCTCCAGTCACCAGCGCGCAACGCGCATCTTCAAGGGCTTGGCACGCTCTCCAGTCTCCAGCGCGCAACGCGCATCTTCCAAGGATCCTCGTGCTTGGCACACTCCTCCTCGCAGACGCACCCCGAGGCGTCTCTCGGTTCCGACGTGCACACCAAGGTGTGGCGCGCCACTCTGTTCCTCGGCTCCGACAGCGGCTACCCGGTGGACGACACCCTCGCCACCGCCGCTGTTCCAGCACCCTGTTCCTCGGCTCCGACAGCGGCTACCCGGTGGACGACACCCTCGCCACCGCCGCTGTTCCAGCACTCTGTTCCTCGGCTCCGACAGCGGCTACCCGGTTGACGACACCCTCGCCACCGCCGCTGTTCCAGCACTCTGTTCCTCGGCTCGGACAGCCAGCTACCCGGTGGCGACACCCTCGCCGCCGCTGCTGTTCCTGCACCATTACGCATACGCCTGGGTGAGTTTTGATTGTGATGTCACTCACCCAGCGTAATGCCTCTTGCCCCCGTCCCGCTGCGTTTCCTGTACCATTACGCATACGCCTGGGTGAGTTTTGATTGTGATGTCACTCACCCAGCGTAATGCCTCTTGCCCCCGTCCCGCTGCGTTTCCTGTACTATTACGCATACGCCTGGGTGAGTTTTGATTGTGATGTCACTCACCCAGCGTAATGCCTCTTGCCCCCGTCCCGCTGCGTTTCCTGTACCATTACGCATACGCCTGGGTGAGTTTTGATTGTGATGTCACTCACCCAGCGTAATGCCTCTTGCCCTCGTCCCGCTGCTGTTCCTGTACCATTACGCTTGGGTGAGTTTTGATTGTTAAGTCACTCACCCAGCGTAATGCCTCCTTTTTTGTTCTCACTTAGTTAGTAGTTTGGACATTTCATCTCCCACTCTGTTTTTGTTCTCACTTAGATAGTATTTTTGGACATTACATCTCCCCCTGTGTGTTTGTCACACGAAGATATTATTACTTTGTTACTTTGTTTATTTGGACTGTTCTGCATCTGCTCTGTTTGTTCCCTTTTGAATATTAACCCTCTCCTCTGTTCTGCAGAGCGGCCCAGATGTTTTCCCACCAGTCCCCAGTTCCTCCCTGTCCCCAGCCCGCCTCCGCGGGCCTCAGTCCCCTCTGTCCCTAGTTCTCCCCTTCTAGTTCCACCTAGTTCCTGGTCCCAAGTTCTCCCCTTCTAGTTCCACCTAGTTCCTTGTCCCTAGTTCTCCTAGTCCCCAGTTCTCCTGTTCCCTAGCTCTCCTTGTCCCGACATCTCCTAGTCTCTAGTTCCTCTGTTTCCTTAACCTTCCCCTAGCGTTCCTTTAATGTTTCCCCTAGCGTTCATTAACCTTCCCTTAGTGTACCCTTTTCCTGCCCGCCTCTTAAAGGCACCTAGTTTTTCCCCTCTTGTTATATTCCTGTATTTGTGTTCTCCCTTAAAGGGACAGTGCCCTTTTTTCCCTGTCTCTCAATAAATATCTGTTTCTTGGCAAACCATCATACCTGTCTTGTGTTGTGCGATTGGGGTCGGTTACAAACCATAACAGTACGACCCCACCAAATCGACGACCCCAGCCAGCACAGACGGTGTATGTTGAGTTTGCCTTTTTTTTTTCTTGTTCCCTCTAGCTTCCTTGTTAGTCCTGTTTAGCTCCCTTGTTTAGCTTGTTAGTCTCCCCGGTTAGCTCCCCTGTTTGCTTCCCGTTTAGCCCTGTTTGACCCCCCTGTAGCTAGCCATGCCCTGGCAGCTAACCCAGTCCCTCAGCAGAGCCCCTGTCTGCTAGCTTAGCCCCGAGCCTCTATGTTGATGCAGCCCTTGCTGCTGGCATAGGCCCTGTAGCTAGCCATGCCCTGGCGGCTAACCCAGTCCCTCAGCAGAGCCCCTGTCTGCTAGCTTTGCCCCGGCTGCTAGCACAGCCTCTATGTTTATGCAGCCCTTGCTGCTGGCATGGGCCCTGTAGCTAGCCATGCCCTGGCAGCTAACCCAGTTTCCCTCTGCATGGTCCCAGTCTGCTAGCTTGGCCCCGGCTGTTAGCACAGCCTCTATGTTAATGCAGCCTTGCAGCTGACATAGGCCCTGTAGCTAGCCAGGCCCAAGCAGCTAACCCGGTCCCTCTGCATGGCCTCCACTTTTTTGTGTACCATCCCCACTGCTAGGACTGCCCTTTCAACTAGCAAGGTCAGTTTCTCTCCCCACTGCTAGGACTGCCCTTTCAGCTAGCAAGGTCAGCTTATCTCCCACTGCTAGGACTGCCTTTTCAGCTAGCAAGGTCAGTTTATCTCACGCTGCTAGGACTGCCCTTCAGCTAGCAAGGTCAGTATTCCCACTGCTAGGACTGCCCCTTCAGCTAGCATGTTCAGTTTCTCTCACACAGCTAGGACTGTCCTTCCAGCTAGCTTGTTCTCTCATGCTGGTCCAGCCCTGTCTGCCAGCCTAGCTCCGGCAGCTAGCGCAGCCTCTATGTTAGTGTAACAGTACAGCTAGCATAGGCCCTGTAGCTATCAGTGCCCTGGCAGCTACCCTTTCCCTCTGCTAGCCTGGCTCCGGCAGCTTGCGCAGCCTCTATGTTGATGTAGCAGTACAGCTAGCATAGGCCCTGTAGCTATCAGTGCCCTGGCAGCTAACCTTCCCTCTGCTAGCCCTTTTCCCGGTGCTCCTCTTGGTTACCCCTCAGCTCCTCTAGTTGCCCCTCAGCTCCTCTGGTTGCCCCTTAGCTACCCTGCTTGCCCCTCTTCTCCTCTGGTTACCCCTCAGCTCCTCTGGTTACCCCTCAGCTCCTCCTGTTGCCCCTCTGCTACCCTAGTTACCCCTCGGCGACCCTGTCTCTTTTGCTAGCCCCACTCTTGTGGTGGCTTCCCCTGCTGGCTTGGCCAGTACCTTTTGTTTTTGTCTTGTTTTGCCCCCTGCCACTCTGTCTGTATTTGTTTTGGGTCGCCGGGTGGCTCCCGTTGAGGGGGGGGTACTGTGAGGTTTTGTCCGCTGCTCACCAACTTTCTCTGTTTTCTTTAAGCCTACTGTTAGAAATTCCCTTCTCACTCACTCTCTCTAGCCCCCACCCTCTCGTTCTTTACTCTCGTTTACTCTCAGTGGCCACACCTGGACTATTATCAATTACCTCTCGCACCTGTGGTGGCAGGCTAATTAGTTCCCCTGTGGGCTTTAAATACCAGGGCTCTTCCCCTCGTTTCGGCGTGGGGTCGTGTTGTATTCATGCTGAGTCATATTCTCTAACATCTAGACTCTTTCGGGAGATCCTCTGGTCTACCAATGCTGTATATGGATTTCTCCAGCCTTGAGATGTTTTGCTCCAGCCTTCGTCTGCTGTCGCCGTAGCCTGTGGAGGAGACTGTTCTGCGCTCCCTGTACTTCCACGGGAGGCACCCCAGCGCTCCACTGCAGACCCCAGCGCAGCTGTTCGTCCTGACGCACATCTAGACCAACGCGCATCTCCCGGACCCTCGGGCTTGGCACGCTCTCCAGTCACCAGCGCGCAACGCGCATCTGCAAGGGCTTGGCACGCTCTCCAGTCACCAGCGCGCAACGCGCATCTTCAAGGGCTTGGCACGCTCTCCAGTCTCCAGCGCGCAACGCGCATCTTCCAAGGATCCTCGGGCTTGGCACGCTCTCCAGTCACCAGCGCGCAACGCGCATCTGCAAGGGCTTGGCACGCTCTCCAGTCACCAGCGCGCAACGCCCATCTTCAAGGGCTTGGCACGCTCTCCAGTCTCCAGCGCGCAACGCGCATCTTCCAAGGATCCTCGTGCTTGGCACGCTCTCCAGTCTCCAGCGCGCAACGCGCATCTTCCAAGGATCCTCGTGCTTGGCACGCTCTCCAGTCACCAGCGCGCAACGCGCATCTGCAAGGGCTTGGCACGCTCTCCAGTCACCAGCGCGCAACGCGCATCTTCAAGGGCTTGGCACGCTCTCCAGTCTCCAGCGCGCAACGCGCATCTTCCAAAGATCCTCGTGCTTGGCACACTCCTCCTCGCAGACGCACCCCGAGGCGTCTCTCGGTTCCGACGTGCACACCAAGGTGTGGCGCGCCACTCTGTTCCTCGGCTCCGACAGCGGCTACCCGGTGGACGACACCCTCGCCACCGCCGCTGTTCCAGCACCCTGTTCCTCGGCTCCGACAGCGGCTACCCGGTGGACGACACCCTCGCCACCGCCGCTGTTCCAGCACTCTGTTCCTCGGCTCCGACAGCGGCTACCCGGTTGACGACACCCTCGCCACCGCCGCTGTTCCAGCACTCTGTTCCTCGGCTCGGACAGCCAGCTACCCGGTGGCGACACCCTCGCCGCCGCTGCTGTTCCTGCACCATTACGCATACGCCTGGGTGAGTTTTGATTGTGATGTCACTCACCCAGCGTAATGCCTCTTGCCCCCGTCCCGCTGCGTTTCCTGTACCATTACGCATACGCCTGGGTGAGTTTTGATTGTGATGTCACTCACCCAGCGTAATGCCTCTTGCCCCCGTCCCGCTGCGTTTCCTGTACTATTACGCATACGCCTGGGTGAGTTTTGATTGTGATGTCACTCACCCAGCGTAATGCCTCTTGCCCCCGTCCCGCTGCGTTTCCTGTACCATTACGCATACGCCTGGGTGAGTTTTGATTGTGATGTCACTCACCCAGCGTAATGCCTCTTGCCCTCGTCCCGCTGCTGTTCCTGTACCATTACGCTTGGGTGAGTTTTGATTGTTAAGTCACTCACCCAGCGTAATGCCTCCTTTTTTGTTCTCACTTAGTTAGTAGTTTGGACATTTCATCTCCCACTCTGTTTTTGTTCTCACTTAGATAGTATTTTTGGACATTACATCTCCCCCTGTGTGTTTGTCACACGAAGATATTATTACTTTGTTACTTTGTTTATTTGGACTGTTCTGCATCTGCTCTGTTTGTTCCCTTTTGAATATTAACCCTCTCCTCTGTTCTGCAGAGCGGCCCAGATGTTTTCCCACCAGTCCCCAGTTCCTCCCTGTCCCCAGCCCGCCTCCGCGGGCCTCAGTCCCCTCTGTCCCTAGTTCTCCCCTTCTAGTTCCACCTAGTTCCTGGTCCCAAGTTCTCCCCTTCTAGTTCCACCTAGTTCCTTGTCCCTAGTTCTCCTAGTCCCCAGTTCTCCTGTTCCCTAGCTCTCCTTGTCCCGACATCTCCTAGTCTCTAGTTCCTCTGTTTCCTTAACCTTCCCCTAGCGTTCCTTTAATGTTTCCCCTAGCGTTCATTAACCTTCCCTTAGTGTACCCTTTTCCTGCCCGCCTCTTAAAGGCACCTAGTTTTTCCCCTCTTGTTATATTCCTGTATTTGTGTTCTCCCTTAAAGGGACAGTGCCCTTTTTTCCCTGTCTCTCAATAAATATCTGTTTCTTGGCAAACCATCATACCTGTCTTGTGTTGTGCGATTGGGGTCGGTTACAAACCATAACATCTACAGTACAACAACAATCACAGTCTGGATGCAATGAGTCCAAGCAGCGTGTCTATTCAAATAAGCAGAGTTTTCACTGCACACGGAAACAGCATAGCTCGCGAGAGGAGTCGCCACAGTGTCGAACGCAGAGCAGAATAACTAGATGTCATAGCTTCTAAAATGTATGGTCTGCTGGTCTGTATGTACAGTATTATGAAATGACAATCAGTGGCTTGATTGGAAAGTAGAACCTTTGTATGGGAAACAGTGATCTGCAGCTCATTCAGAATACTGCTGCTAGAGGTTTAACAAGGACGAGGAAAGCTAAACACATCACACCAGTCCTTAAATCTCCACATTGGCAACCAGTGTCATAGAATTTGCTTTAAAATGCTGCTACTAAATACATATCTGAGTTGCTTCTACACTATGAGCCCTCTAGACCTCTTAGGTCATCAGGGATTGGTCTGCAAACTGTTGCTAGGACCAAAACAAAATGTGGTGAAGCCGCATTCTGCTACTATGCCACACACCTTTTATATATATTTTTTTATTCCAGAGAATCATTATTTTTTTATGCTCTGCCTTCTCTTTTTATATATTTTTTTTATGTACAGCACTTTTGCCTCCCTGTATGAGATTATAAATAAATTTGACTTGACTTGATTTGACTCGTGATGTTGGATTATCGGGATTGTGTGGTGGCCGACCGTGGGTTCTTACACGGGGCCTTCAGCGGTCAGATTGATGACCCCACCACGTACTGCACTACAGTAAACACATCCGGCGGATGAGTGAAACAAAAGGCTGATCTGTGGTGTGCAGATTCAGCGCCACAGGGGGTGAACAGCTCCGACACACACCGCTCACACAGCAGCTCCAACACACACAAAGCACATTCATCGCCAGCACCACAGAAGGTGGACAGCTCTGACACACACACGAACACACACACACACACACACACACACACACACACACACACACACACACACACACACACACACACACACACACACACACACACACACACACACACACACACACACACACACACACACACACACACACACACACACACACACACACACACACACACACACACACACACACACACACACACACACACACAACCAACCAACCAGCAACTCATTGCCTCAATCAGTTATTCATCAGCAATCATCAGCTCATTGGGACTATAATGAAAGTCAGCAGTGAGCAAAGCATAAATAACATATTTCTTAGAAAAATGTATGTAGAAAATATGAATAAATGGCAAATTTGTCTGGTCTTTAGCAAGTGGCGGGATAATAATATGTGATTATCGAAAAATTATGCAGTTGGTGGAGGCAAACCCCACAAATTAACCCATTCTCTGCCACGCTTATATCCATTGCTGTTTGATCTCTGCCAGCACTGTAAGTCTATGGAGATGTTCACCTTCTTTGCAGGGCTATAACTTTTTAAATTGTATTGCTAAATTGACATTACTATGGCCCATTCAACATCGATTATCTATCGTTCAGGATGTAGGAACGTTTTACTTTTTCATTCACACATTCATACGAAAATACCGTCTAGAGTATAAATATGTTTTTATCGTTTTCTGCAGTATTTCCCAGAATGTGTGATATAGGCACAAATGCATATATTAGATCATCAAATGCAGTTTGATACCGATCGACGATATATTAAAAATGTCAACTGTACATGGTCCTAAACGGTATGACTGATCATGCGCGGGTGAACGGAGGGGGGGGGGGGGTCGCTTATAATTCCGTGATAGTCGTTAGATGCTTCATGTAGTATGGGTGATATATTGATCAGAGCAGTTTGTATCGAAAATGATAAACAAAAACGCTGAAACTCACGTCAGTCTCCTCGTACCGTTGGGCGCTGAGAGTGGAGCAAACATATCCCAGTTATGTGGTGGGGATCTAGGCGATCCATTTCCGGTTTGTATATTACTAATACACGCCCAAATCATGTAGATTATTGAGTTATGGCAAAGATCCATATCCACGGTGTGTGTATTGAGTCCTGCGACGATAAACGAGTGGCCGGACGGAATAGGGAGACGCACCGGGATCACAAGAGATCCACTTCCGGTTGCAACTCGCCGATCAGCCACCAGGTGGCAGTATTGAAGCGTTGCAGAGTTGTGCTGGCTCACACAGCATCCGACAAGGCTCCGTGAGTGAAATATGAATACCATGGCGAAAATATGAAATTATGACCAGAATCACGTCATACGCCGTTATTGGCAGAATTTGCATGAACTTGAAACCCGTTGTACAACGTTATTGGTGGGGAAAGGGTTAATGCATTGTGCATTATTTTCAAAATTGCACATTGTTGTGTATTATTGGTCCTATTTCAAAACCATTATTTAAGACCTAGGATCAAATGTATTACAATTAAGAACATATTACCCTCTTAAGCCCGGAGCCCTATTTTCTGAAAATCCGCCTAAAATACATACCTAAGTAAATGGAATATTGCTCCACTTCTACAAGGTCCATTTGGATATTCTTGGTATCTAGGGACATCTATGGACCTCAGTGAATGTATTCCGAGTGTCAGAAATATTGTGTCTAGGAGAATATGAATTATGATTTTTCTTTGCATCTTTGACAGTGAATAACACCATGCTAAAAATGACCAGACATGAAAAACCGCCACTGATCTCGTTCAGTACCTTCTTGAGATCATGTGTACAAATAATCTAAGGAAATTAATAAAGGGAAGATGATTAAACGGAAGGTTTTGTAGATACAGTACTGAATTCTCCAATCCGGACCAATGCAATTTGAAATATTATTATAGAATATAGAATAGCAGGCTTATAAATTACCTTATTATAGCCAATTCGCACATTTATGGATTGTGCCAAATCATATATTTCAAATGCCCTAGTTAAATTTGGATTTAGTATCACTAGGCGTGCATAAGAACAGATAATGAAATCTACTGTATAGTAGCTTTTTTATTTTTGCCAGGGTGCCACCATTTTGAAACTAATATCAAATCCGATTGTTGCTACATGCTAGAAATAGGGGAGACAAACGAACTGCACTGCCATATATGCCAATAACGTTAAGTTTTGTGGTTTATTATCCCGAGTAATAAGACATATTAAAAAAATTCATACAGAAGTAATTAGCTTGAAGCCCCATAGAGGCCTTTGGGAAGTGTCGTTAGGAAAAACTTCAACGAAAGCTCTTGGTGTCCTCTTCAAAATGGCAAAATTCTCGACGCAAAATGGTCGACTTTCGCGACCAAAACAACAGAAAAACTAAAACTAAAATCTATCTAATAACACTTTAACCTATTGGTAAACTAACGTATTGATGATAATATACATTATAACTGCTGTGTTGTGACATGGTTATGATGTTTATACTTGAATACGTTTGAAAAATAAAACAATACTTTTGTCAGACAGTCTAGACAGATTGATTTATGTCGTGATGTAATTTGCGGTCCGGCCCCCGGACCACGCGGGTGGAAGAGGTTAAAGGCAAAAGGTAAGGTCACACTGCAGTCACTGTTAGATTGCCTGGCCGACATCAAAACATAGATGAGTGCCAATTTTCTCAACCTAAACGGAAATAACTTTATTTGGAAACGCTTCTGTTGACCCCACTGTCGATGCCCTATAGGCCTAGGCCCTCTGGGCTCCAATATCCGCTCCTCTGTCAGAAACCTTGGAGTAATCTTCAACAGTACTTTTAAATTTTACAAACAGGTTAGCTCGGTGGTTAAAAAAAATATGTTACACCTCAGACTCCTGGCTAAGACCAAGCCTATCTCTCCCAGAATGATCTGGAGAGGGTAATCCATTTCATTCATTTCAACCCGGCTAGATTACTGCAATGCACTGTATGTTGGCATTGACCAGTCCCTGTTCTGTCGCCTACAATTGGTCCAAAATGCGGCTGCCCGTCTTCTCACTGGTACCAAAAAACGTGACCACATTACACCAGTCCTGGCTTCACTCCACTGGCTCCCCGTCCGTTTCCGCATTGATTTTAAATTACTGCTGACTGTTTTTAAAGCACTAAATGGGCTGGCTCCATTATACCTTGCTGAGCTCCTGCGCCACCACACCCCATCCAGAGCCCTAAGGTCTGCTGACCAGCTGCTGCTGGAGGTGCCCAGGACCAGGCTCAAAACCAGGGGAGACAGAGCCTTCGCTTCTGCAGCCCCTCGGCTCTGGAATAGCCTCCCCCACATTAGATCTGCCCAGAGCCTAGAGGCTTTTAAATCGCTGCTTAAAACGCACCTTTTTTCCCTGGCCTTTGACCAGAGTTAGCCTGCCACCTGTACATTACGTTTGCTGTTACTCTGGACTTTTTATCTATTTTTCTTGTCTCTTTTATATTGCACCTTGCTCTTGTTTTCTTAGTGTACTATACCTTTTTCTGTAATTTTTGTGTATTTTATTTGTTACTGCATTGTATGTGTTTTTTATTGTGCCCTACCTGTAAAGCACTTTGGTTGGCTTTTAGTCATTGCATAAATAAAGCTGACTTAAAAGTTTTTTTTTAAATAAATCTTTGACAGGTAATAACACCATGCTAACATTGACCACATGTGAAATTGCCACTGAGCTCATTCAGCGCCTTCTTGAGATCAAGTGTACAATAAATCTAAGCAAATGAATAAAGGGCAGATGATTTACAGGGGGTTTTGTAGATACAGTACTGCATTTTGCAATCCGGACACATGCTATTTGAAATATGAATATAGAATATAGAATATCAGGCCTATAAATGACCTTATTATGACCAAGTCACACATCTATGGATCGGGACAAATCTCCTCTTTCCAATTGCAGACTTCAATCTGGATTTAGTACCACCAGGCGCCCCTGACAGGGCAGCAAAAACCGTGAATGAAATCTACTGTAAGTACAGTTACTTTTTTGTAATGTAAATTGCTCTGCCATTTTTCATCTGATTGAGCCACGTTTTTTTCTAGACGTTCACAGAAAGGTACAGAAACTAACTAACTACTATGACTTCCGGTTAAGCTACAACATGTAGCACACGCATTTTGCAATTGCTCCGCTCCCACTAACGCTAATTTCGTTTAAAAACATTATTTGGACAGTAAAGAAAGAGAATAGACCACATCGTATGTATTGTTAAGACCCTCTACTAATCATATCAAAAGACAATATGGTTAAAGGTGGAAAGAAGGCAGAGAAAATAACTACGGCAACTTCAACGGCGCAGGACGTAAAAAAACGAGAAAGACGCGTCCTAACCGTCGCTGGTTCTGAGCCGACGGCGACAAGCTCCGAGGAGGAGAAGGAAGAGGACAACTTACCGGGATCATCGATTACGGTCCCCGAAAGAGAGTCAATAGAGACCAACATAAAAGAAGGTACAGATTCAAGCTCCGTGAAAGGGAGAGCAGCCAGATTTATGGATTCCAACGTCACTGCATCTATCTACCATATGCCGCCAACTGAAGAAAGCAGAAATCCACCCGATTTCAACACACTGTCTAACCTGATGGTAGAACAGTCTAACCTGATGAAAGAACAGATGGTAGAACAGTCTAACCTGATGAAAGAACAGATGGTAGAACAGTCTAACCTGCAGATTACACACATCAAGGCGCTCGAGGCAAACGTCGATGCTAAATTCGATCGCATCGAGGCTAAATTCGATCGCATCGATGAGAAATTAGAAGAAGTCAAGAAAGCGATCGATGCACAGTCAAAGCGAATCACGACAGTGGAGATTTCGGTGACAGAAAACACAAAAGCAGTCAAGGCGAACGAAGGTAGCATGACAGAGATGGGAGAAGAGATGGAAAAAGTAAAAGATGAATACCGGAGGGAAATAAAATTGCTTAAAAACGAAGTGATGGAGAGGCAACTAGAAACCCATCGTTACCACAGGCGGAATAACATCCGCATTGTGGGGCTTGATGAATCAGTGAACTGCGATGACATCAACTTTCCAAAAGAGTTATCAACGATTTTGGAAAACTCCGATCCAAACA
Organism: Notolepis coatsorum; assembly: GCF_963971535.1. Classification (NCBI taxonomy): domain Eukaryota; kingdom Metazoa; phylum Chordata; class Actinopteri; order Aulopiformes; family Paralepididae; genus Notolepis; species Notolepis coatsorum. The sequence continues at coordinate 28,914,213 of NC_140174.1, read as the reverse complement.
AAGTGCCAGAAGTGGAACAAGTTTACAGAATTGGTTCCCAGGGGCAAAATATCAACGGGCCGAGAGTCATCATTGTCACTCTGCGGAAAACTACAACAAGGGATGAAATCATCAAATATGCTCGCAACCAACGTGGGAAGCTGAAGTATGGTGATAAACCAATATTTATCTACGAAGATTTGAGCAGAGAGGCCATCATCCGACGTCAACCATACAAAGATGTGATGCAAAAGCTGTACATAGCCGGCCACAAGCCAAGGCTAGCATATCCGGCGCTGTTATCATTCTTGGGCAATAACGGCCGCAGGTCAGGTCCATTTACACCCTTTGAAGCTGAGGAGTTCCTGAATCAAAATGCAGCAAATAACCCAAAGCATGACGAAAATGCCGGAATCAGTTAAGCCTCTCTCTAAATATATACCAGTGTTGGAATGACTTTATTGTGTTCATCAATGAGGTCATTCCACCAGTGTTGGAATGACATTGTTGTGTTCATCAAAGTAGCAATCGATATGCAAGTCGTCTATAACAAAGTGTACTGTGTATAATACGATTCATAATACATTATAATTTCAGTCTCTGGTCTCTGAGGGGACAAATAAATATCAATGCAAAAAGATCTATCTGGAATATTCTAGGTTTATCGCTCAAATGCCCTGGGTCTCTTAGATCATTCTGGAATGTAAAATAGTCTAGGCACTAGTATATTCTACAACCTTCTAGAATATAAGGCACCATGACAACGAAGCATACAACTCTAACAATAACATTCGGTGTGCATACACATAGCAGATAATAAATTAAATGAAGTGCAATCAGCCCTTAATAATACTTTAAAATTATCCACACATAAACGTATGAGCACAGCAAGGTTATTCTAACAATTTAAGTAATCACTCCATTAAAGGCACATTGAAGCGCTAAAAGGCGCTGCTTTTCTATCTTATCTAATCAGTTAAATCGGTTCTAGTGGCTTCTCCACGTTGATAATTATTTATCTCTTATTCCTTATCTATATCTTTCCATTGATTTTTATTTTATTTAATTTTTTCTTCTCATTACTCTATATTTTTTAAATATAATTTAACTTACATTGTTCTTTTCCAATGTTCTTCACATTAAGGTGTCAATATTACTATATATTTTTTAAATATATTTTAACTTACATTATTCTTTTCCAATGTTCTTCACATTAAGGTGTCAATATTGATCTACAATCTTTTCCTTTTTTTTTTTTTTCCCCCACACGTTGGTGGAGGGTTCAAAGGAATATGTCGATAAAGGTTTATTCTCTTTTTATTTTATTTTTTATTTTTATCTTTAGGTTATTTATCACAATACTTCATTACAGTAAGGGAAGGTGCAAGACCAAAAGCGACATTCTATTGCAATAGAATGGAAATGTTAGATCCTATGGCAATGAGCATAGGAAAATTAGGATTACAATGCTCAGGTTGGGCAATCCGGTGGACCATGGGAGAAAGTCAATCGCGGAGGATGTGTTCTTGGAACACAGGCATGTTCGACTTTCTGGGAGAGGGGAAAATAGGGGATTTTTATTTGTATATATATATGTTTTTAAGCTCGGCTCTCAACGGGACCTCATTAATTGGATGTGCATCTATTGTAGCTTCATACTCCAGAAACATTACCAAAAACTACACGAAAACATGCATAGACTATGGCTAGTTTGAATATAATGGTATGGAACACCGGTGGGATAAACAAACAACACAAGCGCAAAAGCGTGCTTACACTGATGAAAAAAGAACATGTGGACGTGGCTCTATTAAGCGAAACGCACATTTTAGAGGGAGACATAAATACGTTAGCGGATAACATATACCATAATATTGGTCACTCTTCTTTTGCTACGAGAACTAGAGGGGTAGCCATAGTCGTCAGACGCAAATTAAATATCGAATTGAAAGGGGTATGGTCGGATGCTGAGGGGCGCATAACTATAGCTAGGATTATACACAATAACAGGAAAATTGCATTGGCAGCGGTATATGCCCCGAATTTGTACGAAGTGGGTTTCTTCACTTCACTAACAGGAGAAATGTTAAACCATCCCGAGTACTCATATATAATAGGTGCGGATTTTAATGCCATTTGGAACCCAAGGATGGACAAAACTTACCTTTCCTTCTCCAGCGAACAAAAGAATTCATCTAAAGCATTAAAAGATTGGTCGAAATCAACAGGAGTAACTGATTTATGGCGTTCACTTAACCCCATGACCCGCAAGTACTCCTGTCGTTCGGCGAGACACAACACACTATCCAGAATTGATTACGTCTTTGCATCCCCGAGAATATTTGATAAATACGAAGTGGAAATGACACCCAATGCGCTATCAGATCACTGCTACTTAATCCTGAAAGCAACATTTGGTACACTATCTACCCGGGCCCCAAGATGGCGTTTTAATTCGATGCTGCTTAACAACAAGGAATTCATTACACAAATTAAAGAAGCTCTCACAGTATTCCTACAAGATAATGCTAACTCGGTGCAAGATCCCAGAATATTATGGATGTCGGTAAAGAATATGATCAAGGATTTCTCGGATAGATTTACCTCCATATTGCGCAAAAATCAAAACACAAAACTGTCTGAAATGGAAACGCTTTACTCAACGCTTTTTAATTCTTTAAAATACAACAACTCTACTAGACTAGATAACCAAGTTAACATTCTAAAGACAGAGATCAAAGCAATGTACAGACAAAAATCGGAATTGCAAATACGCAGCACTAGACAACAGCAGTACTTCCAAGGTTCTAAACCTAGTCACCTATTAGCCATGCGACTAAGAATTAATGCAAAATTTGCAGATATAACTGCCATTAGGAAACAACAAGCTCTAGTAACAGAACCCAAAATAATAAACGATACATTCAAAGAATTCTACTCCGATTTATATAACTCAGAAACGACCTTTGATCAAGACAAATTAGACACATATCTTAATCAAATTACTCTCCCTAAACTTACGGATGAAGACGCTAAACAGTTAGAAGTACCGATCACATTAGAAGAACTCAAGAAGGCCATATTCGGAATGAAAAACGGCAAAGCTCCGGGAATTGACGGTATCCCATCAGAAATGTACATTTCTTGCTGGGACATATTTGGACCCTTATTACTAAATATGATCTTATACTCAGTCAAAGAGGGAAGCTTCATTGAACACCAAAATACCGCACTCATTTCAGTTCTTCACAAAAAAGACAAAGACCCCACTGAATGCGGTAGTTACCGTCCTTTAAGCCTCCTCGGAACCGATGTCAAACTGTACTCTAAGATATTAGCCATCAGATTGCAAAAGCATATGACGTCTTTAGTTCATACGGACCAAACAGGCTTCATAAAAGGTCGCCTGATCAATGATAACATAAGGCGAATACTGCACGTACTAGATACAGACAAAGAGGACATCACACCTAAGGCGATACTATCCCTGGATGCTATGAAAGCATTTGACAGGTTGGAATGGTCGTTTCTATGGGCAGTATTGGAAAGGATGGGGTTAGGAAAAGGTTTCATTGATATGATTAAAGTACTATACAAGGACCCATCGGCCAGGATTACAACAGGCACATTCATCTCCGATATCTTTCCGGTATCGCGCTCAGCCAGACAAGGTTGCCCTCTTAGTCCCGGACTATTCGATCTATCATTAGAACCTTTAGCACAATTTATAAGACAATCCCAACACATAGAACCAATAGTAATCAAGGGCACACATCATAAAATTAGTTTATATGCGGACGACGTAATATTGTTCATGCAAAACCCCAACAACACATTGCCGCTTATACTCAAGTTGATAGAGAACTTTGGTGATTTATCGGGATTTAAAATAAATTGGCCTAAGTCGGCTTTTCTTCCTCTTAACACCAGTGCAAAAAAAAGAGACAACCCTCCCAGGTGCGATACCCATGGTCAAACATTTCAGATGCTTGGGTGTGGAAATATTTCCCACCATAAGACAAACGGTGAAGCACAATTACACAAAAATACAGAACAAAATCAAGGACGACCTGGACAGGTGGGCAAAACTTAAAAACTCAGTACAGGCAAGGGTATCAATAGTTAAGATGGATGTATTACCAAGAATCAATTTCTTCAGCTCAATGCTTCCGTTACCTCCTCCAGAGGGCTACTGGAAAAGATTACAAACCTCCACATACAAATTTATTTGGAATAACAAACCACCTCGCATAAAAAGATCCACCGCACAGAGAAGTAAAGCAGACGGTGGCATGGCAGTCCCAGATTTTTTACAATATTTTAATGCCTTCACATTAAGACCATTGAAGAAGATATGGTTTGACCCCGAGGCTTTGGTATCTTGGAGAAAATTAGAAGAAAACATAGTAGCCCCACAGAGATTGAAAGACATAGCATACACTAAACTTTCAATCAAGCATTGTGAGCGAGAATTTGGCCCAATAATAACCCATGCAATCAGGACATGGCGGGAAACACAAAGGAAATTTCCTAACCATCAAGTATGGCATAATCACACTCCCATATTCAATAACAATGCTCTCTTAATGGGAAAACGACCTATAAGATTCCCTGTATGGGAAGAAAGAGGCATACACTCATTAGGGGATATTTTTAATAACAAGGGCCTCTGTAGTTATGTCGAAATATGCATAAAGTTTAACCTCACCGAGTCCACATGGCTTTTTTACATACAGTTACGACTTTGTATGAGATCTCACGGTGTTCCATTACACATACCAATTGAACACCACAGATACCACAAATTTTTCTATGAAAGAGATACATTGGGAGGTTTTGTATCAGGTTTTTATTATCAATTACTAACGTCCTCGTACGAAACCCTTCAACTAGACAATGTCTGGAGGAGGGATATACCAGACCTGGAAAATGACTTTGATTGGCAAGGAGCCTGGGCAAATGTCCGACTTACAAACAACCAAACCAAACAAATCAATCTGAACTATATTCACAGGACATACTTGACTCCTATAAGGCTGTGCAAAATGGGGCTTATACAAGACTCCAAATGCTCCCAATGTACAAATGGGGACGAAGGAACATTTATGCACATGTATTGGGACTGCCCACCAGTTAAGGCATTCTGGAAAGATGTGTCCCAACAATTATCAATACTCGTATTTTGGAATATACCTGTACACCCCGCGGTATTGCTATTGAATGATGTTTTTGAGTTTGCAGTGAACCCACAACTAAAAAGATTGGTTTTATCGGGTATCACAGTAGCTAAAAAACTGATTGCATCACGTTGGTTTCAACCGGAAAAAATTTGCCGGAAAGTGTGGTTTCTTACATATCTCGATGTGATATATCAAGAAATATCAACAGCAAGAATTCTGGGGCTCAATGAATCCAAAATGTTAATGTGGTTAGAAGTGGTGGAGAGAATAAAAGCTAGCCTATAATGGTGATGTCTGGTTAGGAGTGAGGGATAATGGAGGTACTATCCAAGAGGGGGTCCGGGAGGGGGGGATTTGAGCTGGAGCATATGTGTGTAGGGTTTTAGAAAATAGGTATTAGGGGTATATCATATACTAACATTTATATAATTGTAACTTCGCTGGATATACACGGTATACGGTTAAAATGTTATTATTGACTATTTTTGTTTTATCCTGTTTCTGTACTTGCATATATTTTAACCACCTTTACTGAAAGTTTCATTATACATTGTGTGTTGAAAAAAAAAAAAAAAAAAAAAAGAAACTAACTATCTTCTATTTTATGGCAATAACATTCAGATTTGTTCGACCTGTGAGATATGATCCTGAAGATAAAATAAAAAGTTCACGCTAGAAGTCAGATGATTGACAGGGGCTGGCGTGAGCTGGGAAGTGTAGTTTTATGAAATTTGAAAGCTCATCGAAAGGCCTGGGTCTCCTCATTCATAGGACTACACACACTTATAACAGCTTGCTTTACTTCCGCCTAATAATTTATCCACTTTCCATCGGGATGCACTGAGATATTTATGAACTCATAATTTTTCATTGGTAAACAAACGTAGTGCTGATAATATATGTAAATAATGAAAAAATTAGGAACAAATAATGATAATGTAATGTAAACGTATATATACTTTGACTGCTGTTTTGACAGCGTTAGGGTCTTTACTCTTGGCTACATTTGAAAAAGAAACGCAACATTAATGAATACGTTCTGTATTATTAATCTATTTATGGTGTGATATCAATCTTGTACCGGTACCGGACCTCTCTGGCTTAACACTTTCACTGCCACACACGAGATATCTCGGGTTTCCGATAGTTATGTTGAAAGCCACTCACGAGATTTCTCGGATTTTTATTTTTATTTTTTAGCGATCTGAAATCATATTGCATCACGCGAGCCTACCCGAGTATACCCGAGCGCCGCCGGCGATCATATGTGGAAAAAAGCGCCCCCTATCGTCTCCCAGATGACATAAGGGATTTTGGAATGGACTCAATGAAAATGGATGGGGAAAAAAATCCGGTACTCCACATTTTCCAGTCCACTGATCCAGCCGGGGTTACCACAGTTCATTCTGGAGCCTCTCAGCCCCGCGGAATCATGTGTACTACTGTATCACATTGGATCCATACACTTATCGATTTTTTCGAATGGTGATCAGGAATTGGAATATACCAGTTGGATACCATCTGATGTCAGGTAAGGAATCTATGTTATCAGTGTTAGGATAATCAGACTAATTTTGATGAAGATATAGGCTGTTTTGTGAAATGGGCTCTTTCGGTTTCACTGTAAAAGTCTGAGAGGAAATGAACACAGCGATTATCCGTGCGCGGCCCGAATGTGCTTGCGTGCACGTATAATATTGATCATCCAGCGTTTATTTGAAAACGATTCATAAATAGGCAGACGAATATCAACGTTCTGGAATATTCCAGTAAAAGACGATTATCATAGAATGGTCCAGAATGAACTGTTTTTTTTATCTCAAAACGGGTGCTTTTCTAAATGCTCTGAAACGGAAATGAAGCGATAAAAAACCAATCTGCCTTGACAGCACTGACTGGAAAAGTAGTCTTTGATAAGCGACGGGCAGATTAGACACATAATTTAAAACATAGATTAGGCGATATTAACGTTAACATTGAAGTGGACCGTGGCATCAAGGGGGTAAAAAGGAAAACCCGGCGTGGCACTCAAAGTGTTAAGGGGTTATAGTTTTGCATCAGAGTGTAACTGGATATATTATCCCCACAGGACATTTTAATCCATAAAAGAGCAGTTACAGTACATTCTGGCTCGATCTAAATCAGACAGAACTAAATTAATAACATACAGAGCTCTCCTGAGCAATCAGTACTCTCCAGATGTCCACCCCGTTGGACCATCTGGTTCTGAAGTACACTAAATTAAAACAGCAGTCAGCGGACCTCAGAGCCGGACAAGCCATGGTGCAGACAAGTCTCCATAATCAATCAAAAATAAATGTAAGTAAAAGATGACTATGAAACAATGAATTGCAAAGCAAACTCCTCTGTCATCACGTCCTGAATAGAGACATCCAACTAGCAGAATACCAAATTTAATTTTTTTTTACCTGAAAGTAACGAAAATCTGAAATAATTCAAATTTTACAGAACATACAGAATCACAATCTTGAAATTGAGAGAAGTCGCTAACTCGCTAAGAGAGGAACATGTCTGTAAAACGTACAATTCTTACACGGATGTCCCAAATACAAATACAAGGGTATCTGTAGGTTTCAACCAGTACGATGTAAAGTAAAAAAAAAAATTATACCACTTTCACAACAATACTAACAAAAAAAACACATAGCCACTTGCGCCAATTTAAATTATTTCGTGTTCCATACAAGCTCTCCCCAGATGCACCAAGCTCCCATTAGCTCCCGCAAAAAACGACTGGAATACAATAACAATTCATTTAATATTATTTCCCGACAACCGGGCTGCTTAACCGGGCTACCACCCCCCTACAAAATGTAATACATGTGCAAATGAAATATAACACTTTTTAATACCTTTTAAGGTCTTACATTGAGAAGTATGAATTGAAGACGTTAAGATGTTAAAACCTATTCCAGGCTTCATTGTATTTTCCTGATGACAAAATGCTTCCTGTTTTTGTAGGGAGAATATGAAAACACAGCACGGCTAGTAGATACTATCTACTATCATGAAACACATTCTGTCTTTCACTGCATTGTGTGCTTTTGGATTTTATTTGTCATTCAAATAAAGCTAGTTGGAATTGAAATTGGGAAAGAAAGTAAAGAGAGAGAGAGCACATTTAACCATATTGGCAGTCATTCCTGATGCAGCTCAGGGGACTCATGTGAACGGATGGAGGGCGAGAGAGAAGGAGAGAATAAAGCATTAGATAAGTGAAGGTGTAGAGAGGAATGGTAATTGGTAGAGAGGAATTAAGTGATTCTCTATACATTCCTCCAACACAAATCCCATGAGAAATATACTACTACCTGCCCTGCAGTTACTAAGGATGGGAGATTATTGAACCACATTCATTGGTGTGTGTGTGTGTGTGTGTGTAGGTGTGTAGGTGTGTGTGTGTGTGTGTGTGTGTCTGTGTATGTGTGTGTGTGTGTGTGTGTGTGTGTGTGTGTGTGTGTGTGTGTGTGTGTGTGTGTGTGTGTGTGTGTGTGTGTGTGTGTGTGTGTATACCATCAGTGATGCAGTCAAATATATTCTTAGAGACCAGTGTGGACTCAACTGTGTGTGTGTTTATGTTTCTAATGACTTGAAGACCCATGTGTTATCCAGCATTGATCCTTGTACATTTACATGCATGGAGCAACCTGTTCCGGTTAAGGTCTTATTCAGGTTAAGTTGTTTACATGCATGGAGCAACCTGTTCCGGTTAAGGTCTTATTCAGGTTAAGTTGTTTACATGCATGGAGCATTCCTATTCCGGTTAAGGTCTTATTCAGGTTTTAAGTTGTTTACATGCACTTGAGTATCCCTGTTTCCATGAATAAAATGGATAGGGAGAATATGAAGAACGGTTCAACCTGATGTGGTGTCCCGCCCACGGACAGAAAGAGAGACAGCTACCCACTCCCACTTTCACTGATACAGTAGGTTGTAAAGCTTGAACTATGACCCCGTGTGAGGCTGAAGAGTTTGAACTATGACCCTGTGTGAGGCTGAAGAGCTTGAACTATGACCCCGTGTGAGACTGAAGAGCTTGAACTATGACCCTGTGTGAGACTGAAGAGCTTGAACTATGACCCCGTGTGAGACTGAAGAGCTTGAACTATGACCCTGTGTGAGACTGAATAGCTTGAACTATGACCCCGTGTGAGACTGAAGAGCTTGAACTATGACCCTGTGTGAGACTGAAGAGCTTGAACTAGGACCCCGTGTGAGACTGAAGAGCTTGAACTATGACCCTGTGTGAGACTGAAGAGCTTGAACTATGACCCCGTGTGAGGCTGAAGAGCTTGAACTAGGACCCCGTGTGAGGCTGAAGAGCTTGAACTATGACCCTGTGTGAGACTGAAGAGCTTGAACTAGGACCCTGTGTGAGGCTGAAGAGCTTGCGCAGACAGCGGCATGTCACAGTTAACCCATTCAATACTGGAGTAAGCCAGGCATCTTAAACAGATTTCTCATATAACTGGAATACAAGTTTAATCAGGTTATTGTAACCAGTTTTATGACGTTTAAATGCATCCACTCAAAACCAGGTTATTTGAGTAGCCCGGTTGAGCATGGAATTCTCCACGCATGACGTGTAAACCTAGTAGCCAGTGTCTTTTTCTAAGTGACCCATCACTGTCACTATATACAAGCATCCTTCAGTACAAGCAAGCACACACGCGCACGCACACACACACACACACACACACACACACACACACACACACACACACACACACACACACACACACACACACACACACACCGTCTACAAGGTTGGCCAAAGTCAAGACCTTGTGTTTGTGTGTGTGTGTGTGTGTGTGTGTACATGTCATGACGCCTGCTGGTGCAGACGGGGCAGCAAACACATTAATTCCTACCTTCAAAAACACAGAATTTCCCCCAACACACACACACACACACACACACACACACACACACACACACACACACACACACACACACACACACACACACACACACACACACACACACACACACACACACACACACACACACACACACACACACACACACACACACACACACACACACACACACACACACACACAAACACAACTAGAGTAAACAGCGTACTCCTATTCACTTCCCAGGGAGGGAGCTCAGACTACATTAGCGGGAGATGAGAAAGCGGTGGGAGGATATAAGACAAGGGCCGTCTGTCTGTCCTGGATGCAAAAAATTAACTAGAAAAACAAATGCAAAAAAATCAAAATAATAAAGTGCTGTTATTCTCACAACTTCAAAAAGGGAAAATTCTACCTTGAGAAAATTATGTCTGAATGAGTTCCAACAGTGTTTATTCCTAATATTTAGAACAAAAAAAAAACGACAGTACATTTAGCACAACAGCCGTAGGTGAAATTAATGCATTAGCGTGACAGATTGGTATGCCGTCTGCGAGAATCTGACGTCTGCATCTCAGGATTCACTACATCAACATGACATTATCGATCCTAGGGGTGACGTTTTTTTTTTAATACTGAAAACAGTCCAGGGATCGTGCTCCTCTCTGTTGGCTCACAGAAGAGCCCTTCCTCCCTGAATTCTGTTGGTTTGCCCAATAGATAACACAGACACTTATACCCTACAAGGCTCTATCTAATTAGCAATATGTTGTCTTGTGCGGTTTTGCCTTCCTTTTAAGGAATGAGATCCGTTAATCTTCTTTGCCCATCAGGGTTGTTAGTTTAAAAGAGGGTTGTTTCGGCGGAGTCTTCAACCCCTGAATCCGACAAGCCCTCCTCGCAAAGCCGGAGAAGCTGAGGATTTAATTAGGGATAAGCAGAGATGTGCAGCTTTTTCACAGCCGACTCGGAGAAAAACATGCGATACCAACCACTGATATGATTCTTAACCCTCTAAAGCCCACATAGACAAAGTTTCGCCTGGACATATAGTGTTATATTTTTGCCAATTCTGAGCTTGTTCTTTGAGTCAGCATCAAGTGTTATACCTTCTATGATTCAGGGGAACCTACACTTTATTTCTGGTGCAGTTTAAAGTCACCATCATACCATCATACATTACCTCATCATACCCTAAACTCCCAGTGAAGAAACATTAGTCCTCATTCTCGAATGATCATACGTGAAAGTTACCAAGGAATTCCTTCGTAACTCGATTTACTAACTTATTCGGCATTCTCAAACGGCTTTGTATTGTAAATTCGTTGTGGAATTTATGTAGGATTTACAAACTCGAAAAAGGCAGTCGTAAATCGGACGTAAGTCGGAAAGACCGGTGTGTGCGCCCGTGTTTTCAACAGCTGTTTTTGGGAGAAGTCCTTGGCATATGTGGAATTAAATAATTATAATGGTAATAAATATGACAATATTTGTATCATTAACAATCACGTTTTATAGTCATGACTCAACGAACCATGTCCGAAAATAAATAAATAAAAAAGAACTGAACCCAATCGTGTGGATGTAGCTATAGTGGACTAGACTATTAATATTCCGTATGTAACGGTAGTCATATCGTCAACTTCGATGCCCCGAGGGAGTTTAGAACCTGTGGTCTGCCGCACCACGGGTCGACAGCACAGACCGTGTTACGGACGGTGTCCTTATGTGTATATGTAGAGGGGGTAATGTATAATAAGGCCTAACAAAATTAATAGTTGGTTTCCGGTTGCCGACCGACCCTGCCGATTTAGGTGCGACCCAATATATTTTATGAGTTTTTAAAAAAAATTATAAAAAATAAAAATAAAAAATCAGATTTTTTTTTTTTTTTTTTTTTGAGAAAAAAAGTTTCATAGAAATCTTAGTCAAACATTTAGTATTATGGATATTAAACATGCTGGCAGAGTACATGCATCCATGTTGTTGTGAACATTTTAATTAAATAAAGAAATTCCCTATCCATAGTCGCCGTGGGAAAGAATAAAATAAAAAAATAAAATAAAATAAATTCCCTACCTACCCATGACCAAACTGACAACCAACAGGAAACCAACAATATATTTTACTTTGCCAGTTAGCCAGCACCAGCCAGGTACCAACGTTAGTTCTCAGAACGATAGCCAGTTAGCCAGCACCAGCCTAGTACTAACGTTAGCTCTCAGAACGATAGCCAGTTAGCCAGCACCAGCCAGGTACTAACGTTAGCTCTCTGAACGATAGCCAGTTAGCCAGCACCAGCCTAGTACTAACGTTAGCTCTCAGAACGATAGCCAGTTAGCCAACACCAGCCAGGTACTAACGCTAGCTCACAGAACGATAGCCACGTAACCCTCTGCTGGCGCATGCTGTGCACTACAATTAACTCTGTCAGTGTAATAGCAGTCTGTGACGTCACGGTATTGAGAATCATACCGGTGGGATTTCGAAATATCCTGGTATTCCGTAATACCGTCATATCGCCCAAACCTAATGGTTGCCTCTGCCGTCTGTGAATGGGTAAAATGTGAGGAACAAATTGTAAAGCACTTTGGATAAAAGCCACTATATAAATGCACCATTTTCCATTTATATAAGATAAGATATTGCTTTATTGATCCCCTTGGGGAAATCATAGGCATCATAGCAGCATGGGGGAGGGGGGAGGGGAGGTATGGGCAGGGGCAGGGTATGGTAAAAGAAAAAAGTTTTCCAGATGCTCTATTTCATCAGAAAATTGCAGGATTCTTAATGAATGATTTTCTGACGTGAGCTGATGTGGGAAGAGGAATAGTTTACTAATATGTTAATTGGACTGCATTTATATAGCGCTTTTATCCTAAGCGCTTTACAATTTGTTCCTGACATTTTACCCGCATTAGACCTACTAGGCATAACAAAAAATATTGTTTGTTTCCGGTTGCCGACCGATCCTGCCGATTTAGGTGTGACCCAATATATTTTATGAGTTTTTAAGACGCCTTTTTTTTTTTTTTTTTTTTTAAGAGTAAAGTTTCATAGAAATCTTAGTCAAACCTTTAGTATTATGGATATTAAACATAAAATAAAATAGATTCCCTACCTACCCATGACCAAACTGACAACCAACAGGAAACCAACAATATATTTTACTTTGCCTAAGCTGTTAGGCATGTGTTGTTTGTTTTCTTTTGTCTCCCTCTTGTGTCTACATATCCCCATTCTCAGGGCCCCGTTCCCCGTACCTGGCTAACTGAGTTAGCCGGATAATTTCCAGTATAGCCTGACTTAAGCCGGACCTTTCTGTTCCCCGACGCTCGATTGTCTAAATCACCATGACAACAGATCAAAAAGTTTGAGCCTGGTCGAGAGCAGGGTTAAGTTCAGTTAGCCGGATGAACCATGGCCCCGCCCCCGCAAATAAATGACAGCTCGCTTCCTGAAATGATTCTCACAGTCTAGAGATCCCATTTATACCATTCTGAATTATGTTTCTGTGCTTCGTTTTCCTAGAGGGGGCTTTTGAAATGTATAATAATAGAACTAAATGCTGATAATAAATCATATTCAGCCTATAGATTTACTTTGACCTAAATAAAATAATGCACGTCATATACGGCGCTCGGAGTGCGATACACGCTGCAGGCGCATTGCAAATGTGAATCCCGCAGGGATATTTTTAATGAATGAAACCTATCGGCCGTTTGGCTCTGATTAGTTTCATATATTCTCCGCTGTATATTTGCTTAACGGAGCGCCCGGATTGTGTTTCATTCAAGCATAAAATTGAAGTGTCTATGCGTGGATTGTGGTTTTTGTGGATTATGAATTACGAGGACTCTGAGGATTGTTGAATTGTATCATCACTCACACTGTTACAAAGGGTCAGATTAAACCGAATATATATATTTATTGCCTGAGATCCCATGTATAATATTTGTATATCGTTTGATATCCCTTGTATATTCTTTGTACATATACACGGAATATCCCTTTACCTGGTACAGGACAGACCATAATATTCGTTCTCCTATTGGAAGCGATCCCCTAGGCGCCACGGCCATACCCCCAACGTCTAGTTCAAAGTCACCGCTAAGACATGTCTGTACATGCCCGGCTTTGCGCAGGAATACGAGACAGAAATAAGGTTGGTACTAGATTATTCACCGTACGTATAAATACAGCAGCACTTAGCCTAAAGTCAAGTTACCCTCAAACGAGTTAACCCAACGTTAAAGCCTTCATCACGAGTCAACGACCAAGTGAAGTGAGCAACTTTGCGTCTAAATAGAGCACTTATAACCGCGTGCGAATAGGATAGTAAAAGTGTCAGAGCTTAGTGAAATAACGTCAAGTTCGACCTAGTTAATGTGAAGTACCGTGCACAGGAGAATCTACACCGGTGAATGCAGAGCCTTTTCCGGCTGGATTATTGCTTTGGTACTGTGGCTGCTGGAGCAGAGAACCGTCTACCCCGCTGCTGTGTGGGATTTACCCGTGAGGAGCATCACTCGAGCCCGTCTCTAGGAGAGGCTGGCTGGCTTTCACCTATGCTGTCGCGCATACTTGGATTATAGCTGCTGCTTTCGTCTGCCGATCAAGGGAGTAATGTACCGCCTCCCGTAGCTGGAGCTTATTGATTCCCCGTTGATCCAGACTTTTGCATTCGAACATTCCTCCCCCCTGCTGGCTTACAACCGGAGGGAACCCCCCTAGTATCTCCAGCTGACCTACGAGTGTACCATATATAATTCTTATGATACAGGTGGTATTAATTATCCCCTGCGTAATATGCTCATGGACTTACGCTCTTGACCTATTCATGCACATTCTTCGCCTTACAAGCGCAACTCTCAATCTTGATAAATAATGTAAGATAATCTTGGTGCTCTTCTAATAAATATTATTATAAACAGTATTTCTTGTGAAGCCGTGTTATTGTGGGGGTGTTCATCACATATACCTGTGTACTGTATTGCCAGTAGTAATGTACATAACACAGTAGTGGTTTAATGATACCATACTTATTCAATACAGTCAGGGAATTGTACCCCTCAGTTACAATTGGTCCTTCGAGCCGGAGGGTAATTAGCGTAATATTAATATAATATTAATATTGACATGGCCAACGATGAACACTCCACAAACGGTTCTCCTAAACTAGATCGCCCGCAGCGCAGACGGCAGCCACCTTCTTACCTAGAGGACTACGCTGCCAGTCTACTACCTAGCTTTATACAGACGTTAAACGCGGATAAAATAAATAAAGCGGATAGTCAAAGCATGTCAAATCCTACCGACCAGACGACCCTGCCAGTAGAGACCCTAGTGGGTTCTAACGTAACTGACCAAGCTCACGGGGGGACCAGGAGGGACATGACATGACTTTACCCCCCGACAACGCCAACGGGACAGTCCCCGGAGAGCTCCAGGATAAAGAAAGCGCTCCAGGGACGGAACCCGACCCACTACCAGCAGAGACGCACACCCAGAAGATGGACCTCCTCGGAGCGCGACAGGAGAACGGATCTCCAACGAGCACTGCCAGAAGCCGATCACCTCCGCCGGTGTCTTCCCCCAGCGAAGCGGACAAGATGCTGGCGCAGGCATTCATCGCCACCCTGGCAGCCTCCACCGAACGCGATCGACTTCAAGCGCAACAGACGAGCGAGCGCGAACAAGCTGCAGACCAACGAGAGCGCCTTCACGCGCAACTCCAAGCGCAAGCCCTCAGTGAACGCGAACATTCTGCAACCGAGCGAGAGCGCTTCCAGGCGCAACAAAGGAGTGAAGACGACCGCATAAGACTGGAGACCAGACGCCTTCAGACGGAAGAGAACATTGAAAGAAGCCGTGCCGATGCACAGTGCGCCGCCGCCAATGCACAGCGCGACGCCGCCCATGCCAGCGCCAATGCACAGCGCGACGCCGCCAATGCCCAGCGCGAAGCAGTGCGCAACGCCGCCCATGCCCAGCGCGAGGCAGAGCGCGACCGGCTGCAGGCGCAGATGATGGAAAAATTGATTGCCATGGCGACACCCCCTCTCTCCGCACGGAGCTCCCGGAGATCATCACGACAAGGGTCTAGGACACATTCCCCTACCCGACCAAGCGACCCGGGACCCCGCCAACAGGAGGATCCTGTCCACGTCTCCGAACCCCCTCCCCGGCCGGTCCATACGAGACCCAGCAACCGGGAAGAACCGGACCACGCCGAGAGACTGAACAGAAGACTCCAGGACCTAGCAGAGGAAGAGGAAGAGGAGGAATGTCAAGCCGACCAGCAGCAACGTACTCTGGACCAGGAGGCCCAGCACAGCCCCGACCAGCAGCAACGTACTCTGGACCAGGAGGCCCAGTACAACCCAGACGTCAGCCCCGAGTCACTGCGCTACAAACCCCCGACTCAACTCACGGGTGAGTTTGACGCACCGTCAGCACCGAGGAACAGCACCTGGGTACCCGGCCCCTGGTACCCACCAGGTACCAGCCCACGACAACACGTACGGGGAGACTCGCCCGGGAGGCCTCTCCCCCAACGCTCACCGATGTGCCAGCCATCCATGGCATCGTACCTTGGCACACCGACGTTCCCAGATTTTACACGCGAGGACAGAGCACAGTACACGGAGCTACGGATGTGCTTAGAGACTATGATGTCCGACGTCCCCGATGAGACGTACAAATATGCTATCCTCCTCAAGCACCTGAAGGTGCCCAGAGCGCATAATATAGCGCTGGCATATTCCAACTCAAGTACCCCATACACCGCGGCTCTAGTAGCCCTCGACCAACGTTATAGACGCATATGGGACTACGTGATACAAGAGATAAGAGACATCGACCGTCTCCCCCCAGCCAGAGACAACAGAGCATTAGATGACCTCTCTATCAAGGTACAGTCCCTGGTAGGGATGCTGGGGTCCCAAAAGGAAAAAGGGATATACGAACTGTACGCTAACTCTAATGTAGAAAGGATATTAGAGAAGCTCCCTCCCGCCCGACAAGAGCGTTTTCGGCGGCAGAGAGACCACCGTGACCCCAACGGCCCAGAGGCATCCCTCCTAGACTTATCTGATTTCCTCGCCAGGGAGGTCAGCAGCCTACGACTGGACACGTTCGTATGGAGTGGACCAAGCCCAAGACCAGGACCTCTGGGATCAAATGATAACCGCCGGTCGGTGACCGTTATGCACCAAGCCGAATCAGTACCGCAGCACAAGAACCACAACACCCCCTCGACGAAAGAGGAGTGGAAGATTGAATGCCAGTACTGTGAAGGGGAACATCGGCTGTATCAATGCGACACTTTCGGGAAGCTGACCACGGACGAGGTGAGTCAGTGGATCAAAGACCACCGCCGCTGCTTCCGCTGCGCGCGCAGCCATATGGCAGCTGAGTGCCGCTTGAAGAAGAAGTGCAGCAGGTGCGGCGGTGCCCACTTGGAGGTCCTGCATGACATCAACAGGCGTCCGCCAGGACAACAAAGTGGGCCCGTCGCGGTAATGTACCAGGCCGAGACGGTGGCACCAGTACCGAAGATCCACCAGACCGCCCCCTGGTGTCCCGACTGCTACAGCAGACACTGGGAGTAGTATAGTATCACTAACGTTTTCACCAGCCACGACATAGGCCTGTCGCAGTACACCTACCCCATCCCACAGCTGATGGCGAAGTATGTGCACCTACGTCAACTACCTATACCGCTTATCGACGGCGCCACACCGACCCTGCTCATCGGCTCCGACCACGCGGACCTCATTCTCCCAATTGAGGCGGCCCACATCGGACCCAAAGGATGCCCAGTCGCGGTTCAGACCCGACTGGGGTGGACGCTCCAGGGCCCCCTCTACGGACTTGACAGTCAACCCACGTCTACACGCTGCCTACACACAAAGGCGAGCGACACCGGCCACTCCCTCGTACAGCCCGTTGAGAGGCTATTGACATTAAGCGAGAGGCCTGTGAGAGAACCGTGGGCACAAGAGGGAGTTCGGAACTCCACCCCCCTCAGCTGCGCTCCAGACGTAGCTGACCTCGAACCCAGCACCCCAAGCGACTCCTTGATGGGGCGGCCGGAACCGGCCCCTCCTCAGACGGGGTACAGAGCAAACAAGAGAAACAGACGGAGGAGGTGGAGGTGCAGCCAAGCACAGATCAAAGCAGTCTCAGGCCCGCTTCCTCCTAACCCCCCTACCATCCCTTCCAGCCCGTCAGAAGCGGGTCAAGGACGGGGACAACTTAAAAGTGGACACAGTCGTCGTGATCATAGACCAGTCACTACCCCGAGCTGCGTGGCCGGCCGGCCGCGTAAGCAAAGTGATCACTGGTGCCGACGGAAAGGTCAGAGCGGCAGAAGTGCTCGTCCAGGGGCGGACATACACCCGACCCGTGGCGAGGCTGATAGAGTTGCCAAGGCTCCCCGACTCTCCTAATGACGACCATGACCCACTGACTTTGTGAATTGCCCTACTCCTCACAACGGACATTGAGTAAGGGACAATGCGGTTAATCTGTCTCTGCTTATCTAATTAGGTGCGGACTAATTAGGAGGCGACTGTTACAAAGGGTCAGATTAAACCGAATATATATATTTATTGCCTGAGATCCCATGTATAATATTTGTATATCGTTTGATATCCCTTGTATATTCTTTGTACATATACACGGAATATCCCTTTACCTGGTACAGGACAGACCATAATATTCGTTCTCCTATTGGAAGCGATCCCCTAGGCGCCACGGCCATACCCCCAACATCTAGTTCAAAGTCACCGCTAAGACATGTCTGTACATGCCCGGCTTTGCGCAGGAATACGAGACAGAAATAAGGTTGGTACTAGATTATTCATTGTACGTATAAATACGGCGCAGGTGGATACAGCAGCACTTAGCCTAAAGTCAAGTTACCCTCAAACAAGTTAACCCAACGTTAAAGCCTTCATCACGAGTCAACGACCAAGTGAAGTGAGCAACTTTGCGTCTAAATAGAGCACTTATAACCGTGTGCGAATAGGATAGTAAAAGTGTCAGAGCTTAGTGAAATAACGTCAAGTTCGACCTAGTTAATGTGAAGTACCGTGCACAGGAGAATCTACACCGGTGAATGCAGAGCCTTTTCCGGCTGGATTATTGCTTTGGTACTGTGGCTGCTGGAGCAGAGAACCGTCTACCCCGCTGCTGTGTGGGATTTACCCATGAGGAGCATCACTCGAGCCCGTCTGCAGACTGCTGTCCAAGTCCGACAGTGATTAATTGCACGGATGTAAGATGAATAAAGCCTTTAAACATGAATTTGATTTACTTGTTGTCACTATTATTAGATACAGTTTACAATTTCTCTCAAGAACTAAACGCATCACTTCAGTAATATGTCAGAGAATACGTGTGGCAGCGCTGGTGGACGGGGCCAACAAATTGTATTAGATTCAAATGTATTGTCATCATACAGCACAAGTACACCGCTGCCCCCCGTCCACCAGCGGTGCCACGCATGCCTGTGCCTGTGGCAACATGGTTCAGGCGATGCTGGACAGCCAGGAGAGGGTCGCTAACAGCTAGGAGAGGGTTTCTAACAGCCAGGAGAGTGTCGCTAACAGCCAGGAGAGGGTCGCTAACAGCCAGGAGAGGGTCGCTAACAGCTAGGAGAGTGTCGCTAACAGCTAGTAGAGTGTCGCTAACAGCCAGGAGAGGGTCGCTAACAGCCAGGAGAGGGTCGCTAACAGCTAGGAGAGTGTCGCTAACAGCTAGTAGAGTGTCGCTAACAGCCAGGAGAGGGTCGCTAACAGCCAGGACAGGGTCGCCACCAGCCTGGAGACAACCGCGGTGGTGATGGAAGTGCTTGCATGCAACAATATTGCACTTTGTTACATTTGCACTTTGGTTGAATGTTGTATTGTGCTTGTACCCTCTCGCTGTTTTGCACACGCCTGTGTCTGTATGCAGGTGTACGAGAACGCGCTTCCAGTTTAAGAATGAGTGACGTTTTTCATTTATGGGAACCCAGCTGCGAAGATTTTGGCCGCTTACGGAGACCGTATCACGCGTTCAGGAATCCGGAGGAGGATTTTTGTAAATGTGTTAGTACGAACTTACCAACAAAGGTACTTACGTACATGTTCGAGAATGAGGACCATTGTGTTTTGTTGAATAACTCCATAGTTTACCAGGGATATATATTGTTTTAATGTGTTTTGAACCTCCATGTGAGATTTGGTGCACACCTTTTCCTCAGTGAGTGGAAATTATATGGAACTTGTTCTTGGCATTTTTTTTTCAGACAATGTGAATATACTGTACAGATTTTGGTGTTGTCTTCATATTCTATATTTTTAATCATTCAGATTTGGCTGGGTGGTTAATAACACATTCTTGTGTAACGGAGAAATGACTACTGTATATGGCTTAGCAGCATCTCTACACCTTTACCCTGATTGAGAATGCAAGAATCTATGAATATGCAACAATCACCCATTGATATTTACCAGGAATTCCAAGTTGGCAGATTGGTGACAAGTTCTAAACAAATAACAATCTGTATAGTGAAAGTCATGCCTCCAAGAGGAGTTAACCATAATGATTTTTTGTGATCTTTATTAAGCCTATTTGAAGAAATATCATCCTGATATCAATACCGTATTTTAGCCTGGCATCGGCCCGATATCATTTCATTTAATTTAAAACCTTTATTTAAATAATAAATAAGTATATAAGGAATTATAGGTAACACTTTATAATAACACTCAGTTATAAGACAGAAATTATGGAATAGATTTACCAACAAAAAAGGTGTTTAGCCTGTTCATACCTTAAAAGCGTGGGGCAGCACGAATAACTTGGCTCTGCTAAGTGCTTCCATTCAACAGACGGCAACACACGTCGAAGTCAAGTCTCACTCGCGTGATACTTCCTCTACATATCTGTCAATATCTGGCCAGGGTACTCCTGGGTCCTAGTGCCCCCCATGTATGTTATGCACATGTATTTTATATGTTAATAAAAGTGCATTTATCTATAGTCCTAATCAGTGGTGCAGTGGCAAATTGACAGTAGGTCAAACGCTCCACGCGCGTGCGCGCGCATGCGCGCGCGCATGCGCGCGCGCATGCACAGTTTTTTTGGCACAGATTTTTTTTTTTTTTTTTGCTGCATACTTATAAAAAAAAATTTTTAAAGATGTTTTTTTTTTTACAAACCGCTTGAATCATAGCCACGTTAATAATGCTTGTAATAAACCAAACCGTTTGTAAATCCGTCAATATTTCAGCGAGTTATGAGTATTTTTGTCTGTGCAGCTCACTCACTCTCACTCAAGGCTAACTGGAGCAAGATGGCGGCGGTTCAGTGACGTCGCTCTCCATTGGCCGGCAGCGCGGGCAAGCTATCTAGTGTTCTATATATATCTATGCCTTAAAGTGTTGCGGTCCTGAGAGTGTTGGTGCTCTCGTCCTGCAGCTGGATACTATTGCCTCACAGCGCGGCCGTCAGCGCGCGGCCCAGAGAGCGCCGCTGGCTCTGCGGCTCTGCAGCTGCATGCTTCTCCTGGAGTCCGGTTGGATAATGCCATGTAAAAAGTCGCATGCCTGACATATCGGCATGTAACTCGAGAACCGAGGCACGGATTTTGGCGATCCAGATGGCATTCGAACGGCAACGAATAGCGCTTTATTCGGTAATTTAAATGTTCGGCGAAAAATGCAGCCCCGAGCCTTCAGATGCTCGCAAAGGGCCGTGAAACTGAAACTGAAACTGAAAAACAGTGAAACCCCGGACATTTCGATGAATTAATAAATCCCCCCCGGACGCCCCGGACAGGGCGTGAAAAGAGGACATGTCCGGGCAAAAGAGGACGTTTGGTCAGCCTACTCTACCTGTGCTTTTGTTATGTAAAAACGGTGGCCGCGCCGAGCCGGTACTTAGTTACAACGAATGGGAACAGCGGATTTTTGTGTGCGTGACTGCGCGTACACGCGGGAACATTTCCGTGCGCGATTGCGCGTACTTCAGCCTCAGTGAGCGAGGTATAACGCTGTTATACCGAGTGATACCAGCACTGCAACACTGGTCCTAATTCTGTCACTGTTTGATGTCACAAAGAAGGGTGTATCCGAAGGCTGTCTACAACATTTGTAACAGGTGATGAAAAAGTAAACAAATAATTAACTGTATGACATTTGTTAACTCATTCTGCGCCATCGCTTAATGCGCCAGAGGGCGCTATTATGCCATCACTTTAATCAAGAGATTTGCGAGTGCTTAAAATATATCTTATATTATAGCTATGGGTCTAATACACCCGTCAATTGTCAGTGAGTTGCTTCCAGTCAACATGTACAAAACGGATTGTTTTTTCATCCGTACATTTCATATGAATATAGTTTGGGTGCTTCTGAGTAATTCCAGGAAAATACACGATAATAGCCCTTTAGTAGCGCCCCCGCCACTAACGGTAAACGGCATACAGAGTCCACACACACAGCTTCGATCGGGGTAGAAAGAAATATCAGATCAACGCAAGATTATATATATAGAGTCCTTACCTGCTATCTGATGTAATGCAAAAGAAATAATTATCTGATCGCCATTCCAAATACTGCTTGTGGAGGTCCGTCCCACATTACCAAGCGTTACACATGAACGGGTGGGGTTAGTGTACCATGCCATCGTTGTAAAGGCCTGCCTCGTCTGAGTATTTAAACCCCGCCCGCACGGCTCGGATCATCCCAGAAAAGAAACTACACCATTTCTAATGGAGTGCAATACCAGCTGGAATGCTTAGGCGGCGGTATTTGCCCAGCTCAGACCCATTCCCAATGATAACATCAGGCTGGATGGATGAAAATTAATGGATATCGCTAATAAAAGAAATAACGATTAAAACCTGACTATACTCGTGATTGGCGCTGAACGGTCTGCGAGTTGCATGTGACACAGCTGCTCACCCGTTTTTATTTTTCGTTTTAAAAACATATTTATAAACCACCAATGCGTTTAAAACTTGACGCATATATCAACTGAGATTATCAACTAACTATATTGACTGAAAGATTCGAGATGCCACCAAGGAAAGATAAAACGATTGCAAAACCAAGCGCAGAGGACTCGCCTATGGCCGCGGGATACGTGCGACAAATAGCAGAGAATATAGACGAGATAGCATCCTCCTCAAGTTCAACCCCTACAAACACCTCCTCAGACACCGAATATATCATCCGGGAAATGAAAAATGAAATGAAAAAAATGGAGAAGTCAATAACCGAAAAAGTAGATGCTATCAAAGAATCTATCGAAAGCAAAATAGAAGCGCTAAGGGTGGATGCCGACGCACACATTAAGTGCACCGTAGCACTGGAAACTGGCTTGGAAGTACATCAACAGAATTTCAGTCGGATCTACAAAGACGTAGCTGATATCAATGATACACTAACGACTGAGATGAAGGGAAACTACAAAGAACTCAATACGGAGCTCAACGATATAACGGCTGAGCTTAAGCGAATCAATGAAGGACAAAAAGCTAAAATATTCTAGATGGAATATCAAGTGTGAGTGATGAGTGAGTAGGCCGTATGAGAGGGCGCGCATGCGCACTTGTGAGAAAGAACATTGTGTGTGAGGCGTGTGAGACTGAAATGAATTATGATGTGGTTAAAAGTGCACTAGGTGGCGTCAGAGTCAACCTGGGAGACGCGGCCGTTTTAAAGTGGAGTGTACGGTGTGATGTGGTTGGTGCTGCGCTGGGAGGCGGTAGAGGCATTGGACTCCCGTCCTGAGCAGCGTGTCATGTGTGGCTATAGTGTGGTTGGATGTGTGTAATGCCCCTCTCTCTCTCTCTCTCTCCCCCCCTCTCTCTCGCCGTTCTATTCCCTTCTTCTATCTGTATTCCCCTCTCTCTCTCCTTCCCTCCTTCCCTCTCTCTCCCCCTCTCTTACCTTTCTTAGTGATACTCACTCTCTCCTTCCATCTCTCCCCCTCTCTCTCTCTCTCTCCCCCTCTCTTTCTCTCTCTCTTTCTCCCTCTCTCTTTCTCCCTCACACACCATTCTCTCCCCCTCTCTCTCTCCCCCTCTCCCCCTCTCTCTCTCTTTCTCTCTCACACACCATTCTCTCCCCCTCTCTCTCTCTCTCTCTCTCTCTCCCCCTCTCTCTCTCTCCCCCCCTCTCTCTCGCCGTTCTATTCCCTTCTTCTATCTCTATTCCCCTCTCTCTCTCCTTCCCTCCTTCCCTCTCTCTCCCCCTCTCTTACCTTTCTCTCCTTCCATCTCTCCCCCTCTCTCTCTCTCTCTCCCCCTCTCTTTCTCTCTCTCTTTCTCCCTCTCTCTTTCTCCCTCACACACCATTCTCTCCCCCTCTCTCTCTTTCTCTCTCACACACCGTTCTATTCCCTTCTTCTATCTCTATTCCCCTCTCTCTCTCCTTCCCTCCTTCCCTCTCTCTCCCCCTCTCTTACCTTTCTCTCCTTCCATCTCTCCCCCTCTCTCTCTCTCTCTCCCCCTCTCTTTCTCTCTCTCCCCCTCTCTCTCTCCCCCTCTCCCCCTCTCTCTCTCTTTCCCCCTCTCTCTCTCCCCCTCTCCCCCTCTCTCTCTCTTTCTCTCTCACACACCATTCTCTTCCCCTACTCCTTCCCTCCTTCCATCTCTCTCCTTCTCCTCTCTCTTTCCCCACGCCCCCTAGCCTCCCTCTATCTCTATCCCCCTCTCTCTCTCCTTCCCTCCTTCCCTCTCTCTCCCCCTCTCTTACCTGTCACTCCCTCCTTCCATTTCTCCCCCTCTTTCTCTCTCTCTCTCCCCTTCTCTTTCTTTCTCTCTCTCTCTCTCTCTTTTTCCCCCTCTCTCTCTCTTTCTCTCTCTCTCCCCCTCTCTCTCTCTCTCTCTCTCTCCCTCTCTCTCTCTCTCTCTCTCTCCCCCTCTCTCTTTCCCTCTCTCTCCCCCCCTCTCGCTTGATTATCTCTGTCCCCTTCTCTGTCTCCTTCCCTCCTTCCCTCTCTCTCCCCCTCTCTTAATACTCGCTCCCTCCTTCCATCTCTCCCCCTCTCTATCTCTCTCCCTACACTCCCTGTACCCCGACTCCTCGCTTTCACTTCTATCTCTTCTCTAACTTTCTTTCTTTTCTCTCTCTCTCTCCCTCTCTCTCTCCCTCCCCCTCCATAGGGGACGTTTGGGCGGTTGCAAAGTATGGCGTATTGTGTAATATGTTTTATGGTTTGGAACAGGTCTGTTCGGGACTACGTGCCCCCCCCCCCCTCCATGGCTTCTGCCCCCCTCCTTGTCATGCTCCCTCTTTCCCTTTGCCCCCCCCCCCCCTTTTCTGCATGTTTTTCTCTCTCTCTCCCTTTTTCCCCCCTCTCTCCCAGTTCCCTTCTGCCCCCCATTCCATCCTTTGCCCCACTCGCTGAGCCCTTCTCTCTCTACCACCTCTTCCTTCTGAGGACCGGCATGGGGATACGTGTTTTCCCTCTGGCCTGGTCCTCTCTTGGCCGGTTGGCGGTTTCGTTGCGGCCTTTTTTTTCTTGTCCTGGTATTGTGTTTAGGTTGGGGTCCTCATGTCAGTGGACTGTGGTATGTGTGGTTATAAAGTTGTGTTGTTGTTTGTGGGGATTGCAGGACATATTAGGATACGCGCCGGTGACAGAGGGAAGAAGAAGAGGAAGGAACATTCAACATGGTTCCTGGTTTGAGTGACAGTAGTGGGCGGGTGCTTCGGGGGTGTGTTGTGGCGATGATTTGGTTGTGTGTGTTGATCGGTACGATAATGTATGATGCATATCTGCGACCTGAACAGCCAGAGGTGGTGATAGTGGGTAGGAGGTCACAGCCAGACCATCGCGGGAATCTGTTTTTGGGGATGGCAAGGCGGCGAATAGGTCGGATTGTTATGTGTGTGGCTTGGCCCCGCTAGCGGCCGACGCAGGTCTTCCTTTGATTGCACACCCCTTAACGAAGTGTCATGCCAACGTGTTGAGGGACGTGCCTCTCTCTGGGGTCGAATAAGGCGATAGGTTTTGGAGGTCTGAAGGACAGTAGCCCCATTCCAGTGGCGTTTAGGGCGGCTGGGTTTGAGATGTGCGTAGAGGGGAAGTCCGGTGGTAAGGACGTGGGGTATTTGGACGGCTGCGTGGGTGAGAGTGGAGTATGGGGTAAGGATTCAGAGGCGCCAGCCCCTAGGGGGGCGTTTTGGATTTGTGGTGAGTATGCGTACGCGGCGTTGCCTATTAAGTGGAGGGGTAGATGTGCGTTGGGGTATTTGGTGCCAGCTATGAGGGTGTCAGATGTTTTGCCGACGATTCCCAAGTCAAGGAGGAGGAGGATGATGGATGCGGACCACTTTTTCAGGGTGGCTTTTCCCTGGTGGGGGACGTATGCGAACATGGGTGAACTGGACCATCTAGCTCGCGTGTTTGAAGATATGGCGGCTACGACCGCGAAAGGTTTGACCCTGGAGGCTCAAGAGTTACGGTCCTTAAGACTGATGGAGCTGCAGTCAAGGACAGGTTTGGACTTCCTGTTGGCAAGTTCGGGAGGCACGTGTGCATTGATTGGTCAGGAATGCTGCACATTTATCCCAGAAAATGACGTAGGTGGCATACAGGAGGTTATAGAGCATTTGAGGAATATTACTAGGGAGATGCAGCCCGCGCGGGAGGACTCGTGGGAGGGCTGGGGTCAAAGTTGGATGGGCTATATAGGATGGACGATTGCTAAGTATTTGCTGTGTGCTGTGGTGATGTTTGCGGTTATAGTGGTTTGTGTGAATGTTATCAGGGTGTGTGTGACGTACGTGTTCAGGACTCTCTGCGCGGTTGGTTCTGCGTCTGGGGACCCACACCGCTCGGTTGCGCCTGCGTATGCGATGATGGTGATAAGGGATGGCGCGGAGGGTGGCAGGGTGGGTGTGGGCGTTCCAATAAAGCCGAGGTGCCCGGCGTCCGCGCTGGCAACTATTCTCTGATCTGGGTGGTGGACATTCAGGGTTGGGGAGTGGGAGGGCCGGGGCGTGCGTGTGGGTGTGAGGCGGGGGACGTTCCTGGACGACCGTGCGTTGCCGTTGGCAGGATAGGGTTGTGTATGCAATTGTGTTTTTTTCCCCCATAGTAGGTACGTTTGATTTGACTGTGTGATGGGGGGCGGTGTACCCGGGGTTCGGTGTTGGGTCTGGGCGGCTATGCATGGCCGTCCGGCAGGGCACTGGACTCTGGGGATGCTGGCCTGAAGGACGGGTGAGGTTGCCGGGATGCTGACTGCCTTGTACCTGTGGTGAGGTGGGTTTAGACCGCTGTGGAGGGGCTGTCAAGGTCTCTTCAGTAAACAGGGTTGACACCTCACGGCGTGCGTGGCGCGGCGTCCGTGGCATTCTTTAGGTTACCTCTGGGGGACACGTGTCTGGGTGACAGGTGTCCCCTGGGGGGTGTGGTACTAAATAATGGAAAAGAATGTGAAAAATGAATGTAACTATATTAATCAAGATGTTTTTGTTTTCCGAGGAGTATCAGAATTGGAGCAGGATCAAGCGGAAGTAAAGGAGAGCGGAGATTCAACAAAAAATAGGAACCCAGTGTGTTGACAGAGATCGAACGAGAAGAAAAACAGGGAGTAGAAACGGGTGGTATCACACACATGTATCAATGACAATTGTCTCATGTTTAAGAGTGTATGAGGAAAGTAAAAAGATACTCATACAGTGAATGAAAGGAACCTCTCAGGAATTTGATTATAAAGACAGAGTAAAGTACAAGTCCGGTTGATAAATTAACAAGAACTGTTGTCATTGTGTGCTCTGATCTCCAGCAGTTCGATTGGCCACGCGGAACACCACAAATCAGGTAAGAATAGGAATTTCAACTGAACAAGGGACAGAAGAGAATAGGAAGGGCCCACAGTGCCACTATTGGCTGTCCGAGTAGGAGTTAGTCACAAAAGCATAGACACCTACACTTAGATAGGGATTACACAAGCTATTGTTCTGCCTGTTGCCATTGTTACAAGATAAAAAAGACAAGAGAAAAATGGGGCGAAAAAGCGCATATAAGAAAATAAAAGACACAACCGACGCAGGTAAGTTGACCGTAATTGGGTGGATGGAAGAAAGTCCAGTACAAATTATTGCCAATGAACACGACACGACAAAAGGTAACAAATATTATTTGAACAAAGCAATTTATATATCAAAAAGATGGAATGAAAGATGGGAGCTTTGGCCAGTCGATGGTTCTTTTGATTTGGAGTTAATAGCTCTTATAGGAACACTAATTAAGGCATACAGATATCAGGGGAACGATGAGGAAAGAGCAAAGAAAAGGTTGCAAGAAAATAGCTTTTTAAAAGCTTATGCACGGGAAGCTGAGAGAAGAGAAAGTGAAAAGAAGGCCATTGCAAATGGCAATGATGCAGACAAACCTGTAGAGGGGGTAGTCCAGGTCACCATAACTCCCCTGGCCCCTGACACAACACCTGTCACCGCCCAAAGTGCAGTGCAGTTAGCCTCACCCACCTCAGCCTCCTATCTTATGGCCCAACAGGAAAGAATTGAGGGAGCTTTAGCACCCCCGCCATATGTCAGTAGGAATGGGGAGACAATATACCCCATCCTACCTTTATTAGAGATGATAAGCCCTTACCAGTTGACAGATGATCTGGGGAACCAAGAGAAGGGACAAGCAAAGACATCTATTCAGCTGACAGCTAGGCAACCAGATAGGTCAGACTGGAATTGGTCAGACAGAGAGGGTGTGGCCGCCTCACGGCGACCAGACAGGTCAGCCCAGACTGGGTCAGTCAGAGAGTATGCAGCCACCTCACGGCCAAGGGAAAGGATAGAAGAGACGTCAGAGCGAACTAGAGTGATACAAGCAGCTGAAAGAAAGGGAAAGGAAGGCTATGAGGCAATGTTAAAAGAGAAAGAGTGGGAAAGGGTGAAGGAGGCCTACGGCCAGCCTCAGAGAGTTTATGACCACCAGAGAGTTTATGACCACCAGAGGGAGTATGACTATCAGAGAGAGTCTGTCCGCCAGCCAGAGTACCTCAAAAGTCCCCCAGCCCCTGCGCCCCACTCGGTATACCGAGATCTCATTCCCCCCCAGCATTTTGCTTCCCCCCAACCCCAGCCCCGCAAGGGGGTAGCCCCTGGCAGTCACGAGATTGGTCTCACGATACCACAGTGGGCAAAGAAAGATGCAGTAGGTGAGAAGCCGGAGGCTATCGACCTCACACTTGGGGGGCAGATGGCACGGATACAAGAGGATCTGACAGAGATAGAACAGGCGCTCACGGACTTGGACAGGGACCAAGTGGTCCTAGCAGGGCAAGTTCCCGACCACGCAAGCATGGAAGAGGAGGGAAAGGAATATCAGGAGTTCATGAGGGTGCGGGCTGGCATTGAGGGAAAGCAAATTGCCCTGAAAAACAAAAAAGGAGAGAAGCAAGAGGCCCTCCAGAAAGTACAAGAGGCTGTAAGGGAGAGAACGCAGACCAGATCACAGACGAAAGACAAGCAAACCCCTATCCGCATGGCTCCTATAATAATAAGAGGACAGGACCTGGAATATCACCCCCTGAAGGCGTCGGACATGACACAGGTGACTGAGAAAATGCCGCCCCTCCAGAATGGGGCCAACCCTTGGATTGCCCAACTGGAGGAGTTGATGGTCGGCACAGAAATGGCAATGGGGGATGTCAAGAAAATATTGACAAACATGATGGGAAAAGACGGCATGGAAAAGATACTGGAGATGGCTCGCCTGCATGGCCATGTGGGGACTGGAGCGCATGATGCGGACCTGTTCACAGCGTACAGGGGAGTAATGTGGGCGGCCCTACGAGAAGCCTATCCAACGAGACTGCACGCAGACCAAATTCAGATTGGTACTTTGGAGACAATAGTGCACCCCAGGCTGTACGTACGACAAGCCTATGCCGCGTGGAAGAACACAACTGGTCAGGAGGCGGGACTTGACCCTATGCATGAAGCCTCGTTAAGAGCCAAGATTGAAAACGGCCTCCCCCTAGAGGTAAGACAAAGATTGGCCGAGGTGGTGTCATTGTCAAAGATGGCGCTGGACTTGTATATTGATCAAGTAGAGCATTACGTTGACCTGTATCGGAAAAAAGAGCAAAGAGCAAAGGAGAAGGATACGGAGCAACAACGTAAGATCATGTATCAACAGCCAACCGATGCAGTGAAGGTAGTGGAATACCTTCAAGCCTTAGTCCAGGTCCCACAACCAAGAGGTGGGACAGGCTATGAAGGGGAACCACAGGAACAAAGACGGGCTCAAGTGGGTTATGCGCAAGGGGGTTATGCGCCAGACCAACAACAGAGGTCGAGAGGAGCAGGCGGGTGGCAACCACGAGGAAGAGGTGGAGGCAGAGGCCGGAATCCGAATGGATTTCCGGTGCGGAAGGTGGTGTGTTGGACGTGCGGGGGGATTGGTCATATCGCACAGGAGTGTGGACAGGACTGTCAAGCCAGAGGGGGAGACCAGGAAAGAACTTGGCAAGACCAAGGTCAACCCCGAGTCCAAGACCAGAATGCGAACAATGGCCCGGCAAATCCATCAAGAGGGCCAGATGTACCACTATGAAGAGGCCCAGAGAGTCCAATGGGGAGGTGTCAGCTGTCAGTGTCGTCTTTAAGGGAGGAGCCTATTGTGTGCGTAACGGTGAATGACAAATCTGTCAAGATGATGGCAGACACCGGCGCGGCCTACACGGTAGTACAACCCCAAGACGCGACGCACCTAACCATGTCCGGTCGATACGTACGGACAATTGGATTTGAGGGAGTAAACCAGCTGACGGCTGTTACCGAACCTGTGACTCTGAGATATCAAGGCAGGGAAGCGACTCTCCCTGTGCTGGTCTCGGAAAGCACACCTATTAACTTACTCGGCCGAGATGGGCTGGGGTTACTGGGGATGGACATTAAATGTACTGCGGAGGGTTGCGTGATAGCCGAACGAGAAGACCAGTACTATCAGATGGTACAACGAATTGACAGTCAACCACCAGAGATCTATTGTCTAGGGGGACTGGACCAAGAGCTACTTGGCCCCGCCTTACAATGGGAGAAATTTATCACTGCCAATATGCCTGAAGCAAGGGATCCAAAGACCCCCTATCACTGCACTCTGCAGTATCATAGAGATGCAAACTCGTCACAGACTAAGGAGTGGCTGAGGGTGCAACCTGACAAAGTACAGCTGAATGCTACCAATATCATATTGGGGCCACAGGGAGCAGCGTTACGTATTGCACGGAGCGACTATCTGCTTAAAGAGCACGGCATTATGGATAGTGTTCCCCATGTGACTTTGAAGGTAATCAGCTCATGTGATCAACAACACATAGGCGAAATGATGAAAAAAGCTGAAGGGATAGAATTTGAACAGATGAAAGAAAACAAACGGATCTGGATAAGCCCTGATAAAAGGTTTATTAAGATCATGGTTCAAGGCACAGGGATGGGTCGTCCCCAAACTGTGCAATTATCCCAAGAGACACTGGGAGAACGCCCTAATGCATCAAGCCTCCAAGAGGACATGATGGAGGCGGTGCCTGAGACGCTGTGGGCAAAAAACAGCACTGACATTGGACTAATCAAGTCTGCTCAACCTGTGAAGGTGGAGCTTAGACCTGGGGCCACCCTGCCTTGGAAGAAACAGTATCCATTGAAGGAGAAAGCAGTGGCTGGAATCAAGCCACAAATTAAAGGACTTTTAGCTGCAGGAGTCTTACGGAAAACAACTGATCCCCGGAGCAACACGCCGTTGCTACCCGTGGAGAAGCCGGATACCTCTTACCGGCTGGTGCATGATCTAAGAGCTATCAACGAGGTGTTACTTGACTATCCATCCGATGTCCCCGACCCCCATGTGCTATTGACATTTATCCCGTCGAAAGCTAAATACTTTACGGTTATAGATTTGTGTAGTGCATATTTTAGTGTGCCCTTGAGCGAGGAGTGCCAGCATTTTTTTGGTTTTACTTATAAGGATGAATATTATGAGTATACTAGGATCCCGCAGGGACTAAAGCATTCGCCACACATATTCAACAAAATCCTAAGGGAGGATTTAGAGGGGTTGGATAAAGTCGTGACCTCTAGGGTCATTCAGTACATGGATGATCTGATACTGTGCGCGGACGATCAGGAAACATGTCATCGTGATTCCGTGAAACTGTTGCAACTGTTGGCGGAAAACGGCCACAAAGTGTCGTTGAAAAAGTTGCAATATTGTAAACCTAAAGTGATCTATTTAGGACAAACAATTTCACAGGGCCATCGGGCTATTTCAGAAGAACATTTGGTGGCCATAAGGACGGCGCCCAAGCCTGTGACGGTACGACAGCTAATGGGATTTCTGGGTATAATGGGGTACAGCTCTCCTTGGGTCGAGAACTATACGGAAATAGTGAAACCATTGAGAGATGCTGAAAGAAACGGGCGTTGATAAACTGAGCAGTAAAGTGGTATGGACCGAAGATGGCTCACGGGCATTCGAAACAATCAAGTCCCGACTGTTAGAGGCGCCGGCCCTGGCGTTGCCTAACTATACCAAGAAATTCATACTCTACGTCTCTTCTTCACCAGATCAGAAGCAGGCGTGTGCGGTGTTGGCCCAGAACACAGGGGTGGGGGCGCGACCGCAGCCGATGGCGTACTACTCAATTGCCTACTCGGAAGTAGAGATGGGGATGGCTCCATGCTACCGAGAAATGGCTGGAGTGTATACGATGTACGAAAAAGCCGCAAGTATTATGATGGGATATCCAGTGGATATCATGGTGAGGCATGACTTAAAGAGTCTGTTGGAGTCCGGTAAATATGCACTAACGATGCCTCGCATTAAACACTACTACAGACTTTTGGAACAGGAAGATGTGACGCTGGTCAGGTGTTCCATAACGAACCCGGCAGCTGACATCCCTACGCCTGAGGATGGAGAACCCCACGACTGTTTAGTCGAAGTCGAGAGGTACTCTAAACTCAGAGCAGACTTGCAGGCATTTCCATTTAGCAGTCCAGATCTGGAGTTATGGACTGACGGCTCTTGCTATCGTGTTGGCGAGGGACTAAAAGCAGGTTACTCCGTGGTAAGGTCACAGGGCGAAGGATTTGTGGTAGAAAAAGCCGAAGCATTATCACAACCTTGTTCGGCCCAATTAGCAGAGTTGGTCGCACTGACGGAAGCATGCAACATGGCAGAGGGCAGAACTGTAAATATTCATACAGATAGCGCCTATGCTCACGGTACCGCATTTTTACATGGAACAGTGTGGAAAGGGCGAGGTTTTAAGAAAGCTGACGGAAGCGCCATAAAACATTGTAGTCAGATTAAACGGTTGTTAGAAGCAATTATGAAACCAAAGCAGATTGCGATAATCAAGTGTGCTGCCCACCAGTCTGACGAGTCAAAGATAACTCGAGGAAACAAAAGAGCAGACGAAGCTGCCAAAGAAGTGACAGGTGCCGACAGAGCAGGTAAGGTATTGGTTATCACACACGGAGTTGAGTTAGAGGACAAGATAACCTACAAGGATGTTTTGACTTTCCAGGAGGAGGCTAGTCAGGTAGAACGGAACCTCTGGATAACCAGGGGAGCTTGTCAGGATGATTCAGGTTTGTGGCGCAGCGTCAGTGGATTTGTGGTGGCTCCTGCTGGCCTGGTCGGACTGCTGATCCACACGGCTCACGACTTTTGCCATGCGCACAAAGGAGAGGTAAGGAGAAAAATCAGAGAATATGGCTTTTGGGCGCCAGATTTGACCAGTCAAATTGATCATGTGATACAGAGATGTGTAATATGTTTGAAAAACAATATACGTAAGGGGATTAGTGTGTCACCAGGACATATCCCCACGCCCAATGGCCCAATGCGAGACCTTGTAATTGATTACATTGACATGATTAAGCCCATTAATCAGAAGAGATATATTCTTGTCGTTGTCTGTCGTTTTTCAAGGTGGGTGGAGGCGTGCGCCACCCGGCACAAGGATGCAGCATCTGTGGCTAAGTTCCTATGCCAGGAGGTATGTCCCCGTTTTGGTTTAATGGACAGAATCTCGTCGGACAATGGAAAAGAGTTTGTCGACAAAACTGTACGTTTAATACTCCAACATTTAGGCATAAAACAGCGATTGGGGGCCGTTTATCATCCGCAGAGCCAGGGGATGGTGGAACGCATGAACGGGACACTAAAAAACAAGCTGGTAAAGATCTGTCAACACACAGGATTGAATTGGTTGAACGCTCTCCCTCTAGCACTGATGGCATGCCGGTCAAGCGAGGTTCGCGGACTGCGTCTGACACTGCACAAAATGATGTTAGGTCGCTGCATGGTAGTACCAGGTTTGCGCGCGACAGGCAAAGGTCCGAGTTTGGACATCCTGGACAACGACATGCGTGAGTACGTAAAATACATGTCAAAGATACACAAAAGTATTCTGGATCATGTCTCCAGTAGACAGGAGCATGAAACCGGGGAGGAGGTGAATAGGCAGACTACACCTCAAATCATACCAGGCGACTACGTTTATGTTAAAGTATTTAGACGCAAGTGGTTTGGCGCGAGACGAGAAGGGCCATACAAAGTCGTTCAAGCCACCGAGAGGGCTGTACAAATTCAAGGATCGCCTATGTGGTTTCACGTTACTCATTGTGTAAAAGCAATCGATACGGACCAAGAATGGGAACCTGAACCACAAGACCTTGAAGGTAAAACCGGGGCGTCGCAACCAATACATGAAGGCGAAGTGAAAGCGGCGGAAGATGAAATTGGGGTGGCGCTAACCCCAAACGATGGGGAAGACCCGGATGATTATGGCGAGCCAGACCGAGGGGGCCACGATTGGCCACAAGTAGAAGATGAAGGTTTTTTACAGGAACCAGACAGAGGAGAAGATTATGAATTGGAACATAATAATTTCTCCTCTGTGGACTTGGAGAAGGTACCAGAAGAACCGGAGGAACCAGTGCTTAGCACAAGCCCGGAACGAGATACTCGACCAAAACGAGTCATCCAGAAGCCTCAACGGTATATATAGGCGAAAGAAGGGATAGTGTAACTGATAGGCCTTGGAGAGGGCGTGTATATATTCATTTTTCATTTTTCATTAGCTAAGCTCTCTCCTTTTTTAGAAATGTTTAGATAGTAAATGCAATGTAAGGTCTTTTCTTTCAGAGTGGATTGCACAAAACAGACACATTTGGTTAAAAAACACATAAGTATAGTCTAAACCTGGTAATTGGTACGATCACCTTTTTGCATAAAGGGACGGACCTAGACTGAAGTGAAATTGATATAACTGATACATTGTGTATAACCTGCAAATGAGTGGAAATTGTTAAACGGTGTGAGTGAATAGAGAACTGTGTAAACATAAATGGATTCATAGTCGGTCAGTGGAAGAGGGAGCTAATGTGGGTGTTGAAAGCAATTGATACTAACAAATATGGAAAATGAGTCAGAAGGATTCTGGAAAGGTTTGGTTCTGAGGTAATTAGGCTAAACAGTAAGGTTAAAGTAATTATAAACAGTTTGATTGAGAAAATACTAACAAGTATATTGGGGATCATTAATCCCCAAACCGGGGAAACTGTGGTAGATTTCCACCAAAGCAAACTGTGTATATATTATTATTGTACAACAATCAACGATTACAGAATGGCAAAACAACAAGAGGTAAAATACATCACAAGATCTCTCCCCCGCTCCTCTATCTTTATAACACAAGAAACAAAAGACACATCGCTCATTTGATACCGCAGCTGTCTGTCTCAGACTTCCTCAGAGGAAGAGGAAACAGGCGGGCGCTGATTAAGTGAGAGATAGTGACCGTTTGATCTTCCTGGGAAAATCAACAAATGAGTGATTTTACAACCCAGTGCTCTAGAACCATCTGGTCAGAACAGATTGAATACAAAGATACTAAAGAAACTGCCTCGTAAGGCGTCAGACAAAGCCCTAAGGGGGGGGCAGCAGTCTCTTTTGAAACAAAGGGACAATTTGATCAAAGAGAGACCGTTTGAATCCACTTTGTGACCTAATCAGTTCAAAAACGTCACTGTAGTGATTTAGCCAATGGAGAGCTAAAAACAAGTGTCTCCAATGAGAAAGCTCGAGGCGAGTTTTGGAAACGCCCGCTTGCCGTAACATTAGAGGCGGAGCCAAAATTTGGATATGGCCAAACTCCTCGCTAGGAGAGAGACACAGAAAACCCCACCAGACCAGACCAGGAAGCGACTACAGAATACACACTCTTTTTCTCCACTAGACCCAGCAGCAGAGAGACCGACGCAGCAAAAACATCCTTGAAGAACGAACAACGAGCAGCTACAAGCTTTTTAGATATTGAACGTTTAGACTGAATTCTACTGTCCTTCGGCATAGCGATTGCTTCCGGTAGAATTCATTGCACCATTCTTTCAAATATTTGATTTGTAATCTGATTGAAATCCTTTTTTCATTAAAAACGGATCCTCTTCAAACTGCTCGGACTTCGACTTATTCAACTGCCGCGCCGTGGTTCTCTCTCAGGTGTACGAGCAGAAACCAGATTATACATTGGTTATCTGCATTTGGCGAGAGTAGTACTTCCAAGAGCTTTGTAAGGTTTAAATCACAACGCAGAGTAGGAGTTAAAGCTAGGAAGTTACTGCATCAGTTATCCCATTAGTTCCCCCAAATTTAGGTCTGTTATGTTGAGCTAAGAAATCTGCTAAGAAGCATATATTATTTATTATTCTTTTATTTTATTGGGTTTTTAGCAATAGTTGCACTTTTGTTGCACTTTTTTGTGTTTATTTCATGTTTTGAAAGATTGCGTATTACTGCAAATATTCTTTTTTTACATAAATCATAGTGGTTCAAAATGTTGGGTCGCGACTTAATGACTAAGGAAAATGTTGGGTCCCGAGGCTAGACCAGTTGAGAACCACTGATCTAGAACATCTAAAACATTCTTTGATATATGGAACATTCTGGAATAACAGCAATACGTGGCCAGACATACAGCCAGAAGTCCTTCGGGGGAATAACCAGTGGTGCGTTATTGAAATCATCTGGGGTTGCACGCACCTAATGGCGCCGCGTGCGCGCGCTCCCGCGAATGCGCATTTAATGTCCCCTCGCTTGAGCACAGACTAAAGACAGTGCCTAATTGCCTCTACGAATGGAATGTAACACATGTCATTCACAACAAGTTAGGTGTAAATGTATCTGAGAACGTATTTAACACACCTGACGACCGGCGCTATTGATATGCAAATAGCGAGTACTTATCTGGGGGTTGCATGGAGTGCAACCCCGTCCCATGAAGAACGCATGCCTGGGAATAACCAATAGCATCTAGCTGCAGAACCACAGAACCATCACAGCAGCGGTCGGCTGAGGACCGGTGGGCCCATCTCGGAATAATATTCTTCACAACGGATCATCGCCCACCCCTGGCCAGGGGAAATGCTGCATATACGTATTTAAAAACTGCTTTTTATTAATTGGAAATATTTCCACTACTTCTCCAATTTATACTTTAGATGTTTAAGCATAGCAAAGCTCTTTCAAGATCTAAGTTAATGTTCTCTTCCTTTTTTCTTTTTTTTCTTCTCTTTTCTCTGATTTATTGAGGTTCTCTTTTCAGTTCAATACCTCCATATTATTCTTGGGTTATTATAAATTACACAAGTTCTTATAAAATGTAAGTGATTATGGCATGATAATTGAAGCTTATTTTTGGTCTTTATTTTTAGTTTTATCTTATTTAAATTTTTATTTAACGGGAAAGTGGCCAAGCCACAGTTGACATTCTACTTATGGTAGAATTTAGAATGTTAGATCCTATGGTATACATAGGAATGTTAAGGATAATTGGATCATTCTGGGATATCCGGTGGTTTAAGGGAGGGAGTTATACGCGAAGGTTGTGTTCATGGAACTCTCGTGGGAGGGGGGAATAGGGGATTTTTATTTGTATATATATATGTTTTTAAGCTCGGCTCTCAACGGGACCTCAATAATTGGATGTACATCTATTGTAGCTTCGCACTCCAGAAGCATTACCAACAACTACACAACAACATGTATAGATTATGGCTAGTTTGAATATAATGATCTGGAACACTGGTGGAATAAATAAACAACACAAACGCAAAAGCGTGCTCACACTGATGAAAAAAGAACAGGTGGACGTGGCTCTGCTAAGCGAAACGCACATTTTAGAGAAAGACATAGATTCGTTAGCGGACAACACATATCATAACATTAGTCACTCATCCTTTGGAACGATAACTCGGGGAGTAGCCATAGTCGTTAGACGGAAGTTGAACATTGAATTGAAGGGAGTATGGTCTGATGCAGATGGTCGCATAACTATAGCTAAGATTTTACACAAGAACAGGAAAATAGCGCTGGTAGCGGTATACGCCCCAAATTTATACGAAGTTAATTTCTTCACTACACTTACCAGAGTAATGTTAGACCTTCCCGAATACTCATTTATAATTGGTGCAGATTTTAATGCCATTTGGAATCCAAGGATCGACAAATCAAACCCCTCCTTTTCCAACGAACAAAAAAATGCATCTAATGCATTAAAGCAGTGGTTCTCAAACTGTGGTACGCATACCACTAGTGGTACTTGGTGGTACTGCTGGTGGTACTTGAAAACATTTCCAAAAAAGAAAAAAAAAAAAAAAGAAAAAAAAAATGTGCAGTCAGGCCACTGAACTTAGAAGCAGGCCAGGCCAGTGTTTCTGGTTGCGGCAGCGCGATAGTTAGATCATCTAAGTGGGGAACAACCAGGAGATCACTGTGACAGAGAGTAATGCAGTCTAAACAGTCATAAATCTTTAATTCAACTTCAGCCCTGATCATAACCATTTATTTTTAGATTTCTTGTAATGTCAGATAAAAAATGAAATACTCCCACCTTTCTGAAAAGAGTTGGTGTTAAATCTGACATTACAAAAAATCCATCAAAATATGTGTTGCTGCTAATCATTGACACATGCCTAGCCTGTAATAATCCCCCCCAGAAAAATGTACTTTGCATTTGATATATTGTAAATATTTTACTTGTTGTGTGTTTTTTTTAACAATAATTTGTGATGCCATCACACAAACTGGCATTTAAAGGGTAAACATTCAAAAATGTATTGAATATGTGTTTTCTTTTCTTTTTTACAATAATTTGTGATGCCCATCACAAACACTGGCATTTAAAGGGTAAAAATTCAAAATTTCCTGCACCAGAATGCAGGAAATTAAGTTTTTGTAACAAAATAATTGTGTGTGTGTGTGTGTGTGTGTGTGTGTGTGTGTGTGTGTGTGTGTGTGTGTGTGTGTGTGTGTGTGTGTGTGTGTGTGTGTGTGTGTGTGTGTGAGTGTGAGAGAGAATGACGGACAATTGCTTGCTGTGTGAGAGAAAGAGAGAGAAAGAGAGAGAGAGTGAGAGAGAGAGAGAAAGATAGAGAGAGAATTAAGTACATTTGCTGAAATACAGTTGTTCTTAATTTTCTCACTTGCTATGTGTTATGTTATTATGTTCTCAATGCCCCTTGCATTGTATGAGTTGTGTGGAAGCATTTGCTAGTTCTAGTGCTATCCCTTTGTACATTGTGGCTGTGTCTGACAAAAGTTAACAATAAATAATGGTATTAGGAATACATTTGCCTCCTGCGTGAACTGTGCATAGCTAATAGACTGTATTTTAACGCCGGTCATATGGTGGTACTTGGAGAGCCAGCTACGTTCTCAGGTGGTACTTGGTGTAAAAAGTTTGAGAACCACTGCATTAAAGGATTGGTCGAAGATTACAGGTGTAAATGACTTATGGCGATCACTTAACCCCACGACCCGGAAGTACTCCTGTCGATCTGCGAGACATAACACATTATCCAGAATAGATTACATTTTTACTATTTGATAACTGCGATGTGGAAATGATACCCAATGCATTATCAGATCACTGTTATTTACTCCTAAAAGGAACATTTGGCATACTATCAACCCGAGCCCCAAGATGGCGATTTAACACGATGCTGCTCAATAACAAGGAATTCATTACACAAATCAAAGAAGCTCTTACGGTATTCCTTCCGATGAATGCGAATACGGTGCAGGACCCCAGAATATTATGGATGACGACAAAGGGAATGATCAAGGATTTCACTGATAGCTTTTCCTCCCAAATACGCAAGAATCAATGCTCAAAACTAGCTGAACTGGAAACGCTTTACTCAACGTTATTTAATTCTTTACAATACAACAACTCGGTTCGACTGGAAAATCAAGTCAATATACTAAAAAAAGAGATTAACGCCATATACAGACAACAATCTGAAATGCAAATACGTAGCACAAGACAACAGCAGTACTCCCAAGGTTCCAAACCAAGTCACCTATTAGCTATGCGATTAAGAGTCAACGCAAAATTTGCAGATATAACTACCATTAGAGCACAACAAGGTCTTGTTACAGAACCCAAAGAAATAAACACGACATTCAAAGAATTCTACTCCAACTTATACAAATCAGATACGACCTTCGATCAAAACAAAATGGACACATATCTTAATCAAATTAACCTCCCTAAACTTTCAGAGGATGACGCTAAACAGTTAGAAACACCGATCACACTAGATGAACTTAGGGAGGCCATATCTGAAATGCAAAGTGGTAGGGCTCCTGGAAGAGACGGTATCCCACCATAAATGTACCTCTCTTGTTGGGACATAATTGGACCCTTATTACTAAATATGATTTTATACTCAGTCAAGGAGGGGAACTTCTATAAGAATGACAATATTGCACTCATAACAGTCCTCCTTAAAAAAGACAAAGACCCCACCGAGTGCGGTAGTTATAGACCTTTAAGCCTCCTCGGAACCGATATCAAATTGTACTCATTCATCCGGACCAAACTGGCTTCATAAGAGGCCGCTTGATCACTGATAACATAAGACGATTACTACACGTACTAGATGCTAACAAGGAAGACAACACACCTAAGGCGCTACTGTTCCTGGATGCAATGAAAGCTTTTGACAGGTTGGAATGGTCGTATCTATGGGCAGTATTAGAAAGGATGGGGTTAGGAAAAGGATTCATTGATATGATTAAAGTATTATACATATATCACTAGAGCCTTTAGCACAATATATAAGACAATCCCAATCCATAGAACCAATCATAATCAAGGGCACACAACACAAAATTAGTTTATATGCGGACGACGTAATACTGTTCATGCAAAACCCCAACACCGCATTGCCTCCTCTTCTCAAGTTGATTGAGGACTTTGGAGATTTATATCTATAACCCTCCCAAAAGAGATACCGATGGTAAAACACTTTAGATGTTTGGGAGTTGAAATATTCCCTACCATAAGCCAAACGGTGAAGCACAATTACATAAAAATCCAAAACAAAATCAAATACGACCTTGTCAGGTGGTCAAAACTTTAAAACTCAGTACAGGCACGGATATCAATAGTTAAGATGGACGTCCTACCTAGAATCAACTTCTTCAGCTCAATGCTACCGTTACCCCCTCCAAAGGGTTACTGGAAAGAATTACACTCCTCCACATACAAATTAATTTGGAATAACAAACCACCACGTATAAAAAGATCCACCGCACAGAGAAACAAAGCAGACGGAGGTATGGCATTTCCAGATTTCTACCACTACTTTAAGGCGTACACTTTAAGACCACTAACAACATGGTTTGATCCCCACGCCGTCGTGTCACGTGAGGTAAAAAAATGGGACGACCAATCAGAGGCCACGCTTCAGGACGCACTGGACGTCGCCGACTGGGGAATGTTCAGGAGGAGTAACAGTGACGTCAGCGATTTCACAGACGCTGTGGTGTCATTCATAACAACACTGGCTGATAGTATCGTCCCCACAAAGAAGGCGAGGGTGTTCCCAAACCAGAAACCATGGGTGGACAGTACTATCAGAGCAGCCCTGAACTCTCGCACCACTGCTTATAACCGGGGCAGAGAGTCAGGAAACATGGAAGAGTACAAGACAACAGTCTACACTCTGCGCAAGGCTGTCAAACTTGCTAAGAGGACGTATGTCGACAAGATGGAGGCACAAATGGCACAGAATGACACAAGAGGATTATGGCAGGGACTGAGGGCTATAACTGACTAAAAAGTCAGCGCCCCCTCAATGGGGAGCGACGACGCCTCCCTTGCGGACCAGCTCAACACCTTCTACGCGCGGTTTGGTGCAAACAGTGGCACTGCTAGCCCAAC
Source organism: Notolepis coatsorum (assembly GCF_963971535.1). Classification (NCBI taxonomy): domain Eukaryota; kingdom Metazoa; phylum Chordata; class Actinopteri; order Aulopiformes; family Paralepididae; genus Notolepis; species Notolepis coatsorum. The sequence continues at coordinate 28,871,899 of NC_140174.1, read as the reverse complement.
GGCTAGTGACGTCACTGGTGCGCCGGTTGTTGTGGAGGGGGGGGGGCATCCGCGGGGGGGGGGGGACGCTCTCTCATTGACGGTACACAGTGTGAGAAGAGCATTTATGCAGGTGAACACCAGGAAGGCTGCTGGCCCAGATGGTATAACAGGACGCATACTTAAGTCCTGTGCCAACCAGCTTGCCCCGGTGTTCACCGCCATATTTAATCAATCCCTGGCGGAGTCAGTGGTCCCTGCCTGCTTCAAGATGTCTACCATCATCCCTGTACCGAAGAAACCCTCCCCAACATGTCCAAATGACATGTACAACATGTACAGACCGGTGGCACTCACCTCTGTGGTCATGAAATGTTTTGAGAGGCTGGTCAAGGACCACATTTGTGCCTCCCTCCCCTATGCAATTTGCATACAGGACAAACAAGTCCACTGACGACGCGGTCTCCCAGGTACTGCACAGCACCCTCTCCCACCTTGACCGTCAGAAGGGGGGCTATGTGAGACTGTTGTTCATTGACTACAGCTCAGCGTTCAACACCATAGTCCCCACCAGACTGGTGGACAAGCTGATCGAGCTGGGTCTGAGCTCCGCCCTGAGCGCCTGGGTACTGGACTTTCTGAGTGAAAGACCCCAGGCGGTCAGGGTGGGGGGTCAGACCTCCAACACCATCACCCTGAGCATCGGGTCCCCCCTGGGCTGTGTTCTAAGCCCCCTGCTGTACTCACTCTACACACACGATTGTGTGGCCAAGTTCAGCTCCAACTCCATAGTGAAGTTCGCAGACGACACGGTGGTGGTGGGGCTGATCTCGGACAACGACGAGAAGGCCTACCGGGAGGAGGTTGAGGTACTGGAACGCTGGTGCCAGGACAACAGCCTACTCCTGAACATTGGTAAAACCAAGGAGCTGATCGTGGATTATAGGAGAGGACAGCAGGAGACACACACACCACTGATGATTAACGGGGCTACCGTGGACAGGGTGAGCAGCTTTAAGTACCTGGGGGTCCACATCTCAGAGGATCTGACATGGTCAACACACATAGACACAGTAGTAAAGAAGGCGAAACAGCGCCTCTACCACCTGAGACAGTTAAGGAAGTTCAGAGTATCGGGGAAGATACTCCAGTCCTTCTACTCAGGAGCTGTAGAGAGCATCTTGACCGGAAACATCACTGCCTGGTATGGAAACAGCACGGCACAGGACAAGAAGGCCTTACAGAGAGTGGTGCGCTCAGCCGAGCGTACCACGAGTATTGCACTACCTCCCCTGCAGGTTCTATACAACAAGAGGTGCAAATCCAGAGCCTGCAGGATAATGAAAGACCCTCACAGGGGAGGAAACTAACTTTTTGGCTTACCAGCCAACTGGCGAGTATCTGATTCTTTTTTACCAGACAAACTGATTTTTTACCAGCCAAAAAAAATCGCTAATTGTGATAATTACTTCTTTGTATGTCTTCGTCTAAATTGATTTTCAATCATAGTAAAAATCACACCGTGTCTCTACTCTTTAAAATATTTATTAGCATAAAACATTAATAACAGTCTCTACTCTTCACAATATTAGCATACAACATGTATTAATCACACTGTCTCTACTCTTCAAAATATTAGGATATCACATATTAACATGAAAGAGGGAACTATTCTGGACTGGGTTGGGCTGAACTAGGCAGTGAAAGATGCTGGGCTGGGCTGGACTAGGTTGGACTGGGTTGGGCTGGTCTAGGTTGGACTGAGTTGGGCAGTGAAAGAACCAAGCATTTCACTGTAATGTAATAGCTAAATAAAACAACTTGACTTGTTACATTTGCACTCTGGTTGTATGCCAAATGTATTCTGGTTGTACTGTACTTGTGCTGTAAGATGACAATACATTGGAACCGAATCGACAACGCTAGGGGTTCAGCAGGTGTATTCTGAATGCCAAGTATGACAACATCACCGTTGTGAAGGGCATATGAGCGAGTGGTGATATGGGGGGAAACCCGGTAATAATAAAATGTCACTCGGCTGCATTTAAGCAAAGCCGCTCAGTATAGTCCACTATGTTGAACGCGCGTTATGGTAGCTTGTTACATGCTAGGTAGCTAGCCGGCTAATGCTGGTTGACTTGTCATTCTCATCCGACTCGAAGGAGACGCGTCGCATGCTGTTGTTCACCCCCATGTCAGACCGCACTGATATCCGAAAGCGACGACTCTACATGCAATTATTTTCATCCACTGATGTGTTTTTGTCTAAGTTTGTCTACGTTGTCAAGCCGGTGGCAGGAGTCTGTAGGTCCGCGCTCAGTGATCTGTCCACTTCCCCTAGATGGGCGGCATCTTCTAGAAAATGAGTGTTCATTGGAGGAGCTTAGAGCGCATCTGTACAACGATGATGTTCATTGGTTATGGTTGGATTATTATGAGGCGCAAATGGGAGGAATCAAGGGGGGAGTCAGAGTTCGGCTTGTGCCAGTGAGCGAATCAGCAGATTGCAGAATGATTTTTTTGTTTTGTTTTGTAATTACTAGTACTCGCCAGACTGGCGAGTGCTCTTCATGAATTACTCGCCAAACGTAAAAAATACTCGCATTTGGCGAGTAAAGTGGCCTAATTTCCTCCCCTGGACCCTCACCACCCCAATAACAGTCTGTTCCAGCTGCTGAGGTCAGGCAGACGCCTGCGAACCCCAGCTACTAGGACAGAGCGGCTTAGGCTCAGCTTCTTCCCCCAGGCCATCAGAGCCCTGAACAATGAACATTGAGTGCCACAGAACACTGAACTATCCACACACAAGCACACATGAACACACACACGACACGCACGCTGTGCACGCTCACACACTAGCAGCCACTTAACACTTTAACATGAGCGGGCACACACTCATGCCGCACACACGCACACTTATGGCCAAAAGGAAAGGCCACTTTAAATTAGAATAACAGGAACAGTGTATTGCACTACCAAAGCTACCTAGCATGTCCTATATCAGGGGTCGCCAATTAGGTTTGGCCGCGGGCCAGATTTTCCCCAAGCCGTTGCTTGGCGGGCCAGGATCAAAAACAATGGCTAATTTAATATACTGATATTGAAAAAAGACAAACGTTTTTCTCTGGTCTGCATCCCCCCAACAACCGTGTGCACTGCGCCGCACTGCACTGCACCCACTCTGCAATCCGCCAAACAAAGTTCTCACTCATCCATTCATTCATGAACAGCTCTCAGCTGTTGCAGATCACCGCGGCGCCGGCGGGTGATGAACAGATCAGAATGCATGAAAACACGACTCACCATATTGTACCTCCTTGTTTGTTGTTAAGTCCTCCAAAATCCCTGCTAATGTTTGAAACATGTCATATCCACTCGCCGCCCTCCAATTCCAGATTGGCGTTGAATGCAGCTACTTTATCTGCCAACTTGCCTCGTTGTTGTTGTTGTTGTTGTTGTTGTTGTCGCCACATATTATGCAGAGAGGACGTCGGCTCGGCACGCAAGAATCACCGATCTGTTGCGATAAACCCGTATTTTAAGTATGGCTCCTGTTTATTAAAAGAAGCGTTATATTTCCCCGTTGCTATCCAAAGATGTTTGTTTTGTTTTCTTCAACTCGCTCGCGAGTCGCATCTCGAACGCGGAAGTGAAAGTGCGTTAGGGAAATAGACACAGGGCCCGGTGGGACTATTCCATTGGTTCTCCCAGTCCACCTGACCATTTCTAGCATTTCAATTGGCTATAGTGACAGACATGCTTTTGATGACTGCCGGTAGATAGATACAGCTTCACAATAAAAGACACCCTGGCGTCCCGAGTGAATATTTCCCGTGCGTCAAATAAATATCATATTCTCAAAATAATCTGACGGGCCAGAAATGATTGTTGGCGGGCCAATGTTGGCCCGCGGGCCGCCTATTGCCGATCCCTGTCCTATATGCTCTGTAAATAACTATGTACAGATACCGAGATGTCACATCATGTTACCTGTTACCTGTTTATTGCACAATGTTGTTTTTTTATTGGATTCTATTATATGTTGTACCACTGCACATCGTTGCGGGCAAGACCACCCGCATTTCATTGTATACTTGTATGCCGTGACAATTAAAACTCTTGACTTGACTTGACAAGCATTAGTATCCTGGAGAAATTTAGAAGAAAATATAATAGCTCCACATAGGCTGAAGGGCATAGTATACACCAAATGATCAATTAAGCAATGCGAACGGAAATTTGGCCCCATAATCACTCATGTGATCCGGATATGGCGTGAAACACAAAAAAAATATTCTACCCCACATAAATGGCATAATCATACTCCCTTATTCAATAACAATGCACTCTTGATTGGAAAACAACCTATAAGATTCCCTAGATGGGAAAAGCAAGGCATACACTCATTAGGAGACGTTTTCAACAAACAGGGTTTTTGTAGTTTCAATGAAATACGCAAAAAATTTTATCTCACTAAGTCCACATATTATTTTTACGCACAGTTATTGGCATGTTTGAAGGCTCACGTGTTCCATTAAGGATACCAATTGTACACCACAGATACCACAAATGTTTCTATGAAAGAGAGACATCGAGAGGTTTTGTTTCAGGAGGGATATACCAGACCTGGAGACAGACTTTGACTGGCAAGAGGCCTGGGCAAATGTACGACTTGCATCAAGGAACCCGGACCATCAACAAATCAATCTTAACTATATTCACAGGACATACTTAACTCCTATAAGACTGAACAAAATGGGTCTTAAACAAGACTCCAAATGCTCCCTATGTACAAATGGGGACGAAGGGACATTTATGTACATGTACTGGGACTGCCCACCAGTTAAGATATTTTGGAAAGAAGTGACCCAGCAATTATCAAATCTCTTAACTCTGGATATACCTGTACACCCCTCTGTATTACTGCTGAATGATGTCTTTGAACATGCAGTACCTCCACAGCTAAAGAGATTGGTTTTATCCGGTATCACAGTGGCTAAAAAGCTGATAGCATCACGATGGTTTCAACCGGAAAAACTGTGCCGGAAGGTCTGGACTCTTACATATCTCGATGTGATTTATCAAGAAATATCTACAGCAAGAATTTTGGGTCTCAATGAATCCAAAATGACAATGTGGTTAGAAGTGGTGGAGAGAATAAAAGCTAGCATATAATGGTAATGTCTGGTTAGGAACAAGTTATAATGGTTGGATTATCCAATGGGGGGTCCGGGAGGGGGGGTACGAGCTAGAGCAGTGGTGCCCAACCAGTCGATCGCGATCGACAGGTAGATCGCGGGCTGATTTCAAGTAGATCTTGATTAATAAAATTCGATTATAAAAAAAATAAAATAAAAAATTTGCTAAATCAACTCTTCCTCTCCTTGTTAACTACAACAAGCAATGCTGTTTGTTATTTAAGATGAGGTCGGACTCGGCACTGACAGATTTGTGTTCATTATGCTGCTTTTATAAAGCCTCAAATGACGGCTTACAATATACAATTTTGGCTGGTAGCTCTTGGGCTAGGTGGTAAATAAAAAAGTAGATCTTGGTTCAAAAAAGGTTGGGCACCCCTGAGCTAGAGCATATGTGTGTAGGTTTTTAGATAACAGGTATTAGGGGTATATCCTGTATAAGACATTTGACTAAATGGTCATTTCATTGGATATGCACTGTAATTAATGCTTGTATATCTTATCGTGTGTTGTCATGTTTGTTTATATGTTTGTTTAAAAAATAATAAAAAAAAATATATATATAAAAAAATTAAAAATAAAATAAGAATAAACAATAAAAGATCAGCTAAGACAGTTACAAGTCGACACACAGTGGTCGGAGATCATACTTTTATATGCAGCAAAAGATACCAGTATCACTATCAATTCATCCATGCATGTTCTATTCAATGCATTTGTATTGTTACACTGCACTATGGTTGTTGATGGCTTTGCATGAAAGGTCCCCTGCTGGTTGGTTTGTGTGCAGCACACACACTGGATGATCATAAAAGGCATTGGCAGGGCTGTGGCACCATCTCTCTGTTGACACAGCTGCTGTAGCCACTGTAAGTCCATCAGTCACCGTCATGATAGAGTCGCCTGGTCGATACGCCCCGAGCACACTTCTAAACCCTCCGCGTGTCGGCTTCATGACAGCACATGTTGAGCTCCATTCAACACACTGGCCCAAGCAGCTGTCCCTGCGTCCTTCAGAACCACCTCTGTCAAAGCGGGCGCCGAAACACTGCTCTGCAGCGAGCCTTAATGACTTCCGCCCCGTCGCACTCACCTCCATCATCGTGAAGTGCTTCGAGAGGCTGGTCCTGGTTCATCCTGTTTCAGTGGGGGGGGGGGGGGGGGGCACAGTGGCTCAGGAGGTAGAGCGGTCGTCTGGTAATCAGAAGGTTGCCGGTTAGTTTTTTCGGCACCTCCAAGCAGCATGTCGGAGTGTCCTTGAGCAAGACGCTTAAGTGCTTTGGATAAAAGCGCTATATAAATGCAGTCCATTTACCATTTACGGCAGACGCCATCCCCTCAGCGGTATACTCCCTACACCCTCTCCCACCTGGATGACAGTAATGCCCATGTGAGAATGCTGTTCATCAACTTTAGCTCAGCATTCAGCACCATCATCCCCTCCAAACTGATCACCAAACTCTGTGACCTCGGCCAACAGACCCTAGCATGTTAGGTTAGACAACCTCACCTCCTCAACTGTCACCCTGAGCACTGCCGTCCCACAGGGCGGTGTGCCGAGCCCCCTCCTCTACTTCCTCTTCAGCCACGACTGCACTCATGTACTTGGCTCCAACACTATTATCAAGTTTGCAGGTGACACGGTCTTGGGCCTCATCAATAACAATGATGAGTCAGCCCACAAGGAGGAGGTCCAGCACCTGCCGGTGTGGTGTGCCGACAACAACCTGGCTCTCAACACCAAGAAAACCAAGGAGCTCATCGTGGACTTCAGGAAGACCAAAGAGGACACGCACGCCACCGTCCATATAACAGCACAGAGGTAGAGTGTGTCTCCAGCTTCCATCTCAGAGGATCTCTCTTGGGCCCTCAACACCTCGACTCACCAGCGACTCCTCTTCCTGAAGAGACTGAGGAAAGGCCGTCCGTCTCCTCAGATTCTGGTGAATCACAACAGGTAGGGTAGAGGAGGTTGGTCAGGTAGGGTGTAGCAGTAGCTGTGGAGGAGGTTGGTCAGGTAGGGTGGAGTAGTTTGTTCAGGTAGGGTGGAGTAGTTTGTTCAGGTAGGGTGGAGTAGTTTGTTCAGGTAGGGTGGAGTAGTTTGTTCAGGTAGGGTGGAGTAGTTTGTTCAGGTAGGGTGGAGTAGTTTGTTCAGGTAGGGTGGAGTAGTTTGTTCAGGTAGGGTGGAGTAGGTTGATCAGGTAGGGTGGAGTAGTTTGTTCAGGTAGGGTGGAGTAGTTTGTTCAGGTAGGGTGGAGTAGTTTGTTCAGGTAGGGTGGAGTAGTTTGTTGAGGTAGGGTGGAGAGTTTGTTCAGGTAGGGTGCCATAGAGAGCCATCCTCACTAACTACATCACAGTCTGGCACGGCAACTGTTCAGCTTCAGACAGGAAAGCACTGCAGAGGTGGTGGAAACCTCCCAACTCATCACCGGTACATCACTCTGCAAATGAGACTGTCCAGCACAAACAGTGTCTGAGGAAGGCACACAGTATCGTCAAGGACACCTCTCACCCCAACCACAGACCGTTTGCCCTCCTCCCCTCCGGGAGTCATGACAGGAATCTCAATTCAGGGACAGTTTCTTCCCCTCAGCTGCTGACCTGGTGCACCTTTTTCATATATTCCATATATTTTTCATCTTTTTCCCCCTTCCTTTTTCCGTTTTTCTCCCAACTTTTTCTCCCAACAAATAAACTTGCAGAAGAAGAAGACGCCATCTTGCCAGAGTTCGTTGTGAATACCATTTTCTTTTCCTAACAATGTTTTAAACTGTTTATTAGCAACTCCGAGCTTCCAGACCCCACCGTAAAGCTGTGTTAAACCCCTATTGTACGCTGGGTATCTTTGAAATTCATATCTGATATATCCACACATTCACGCTTGGTTGGTATTTTCTAAAGTGGTCGCGTCACATAAACAAGTGACTGCGGTCACAAAAGCCCCAGGCTTGCAAACCGCAGTCACGAAAGGGGCTATATACAAACAAACAGAAAACAGAAATCAGATTTCGAGCACAGCAACATTTATTATATAATAAAAGCGCAACAGAACACACCAGCAAATAATAATAATCAGACTCACCACTTCGCTGTGTTGATGTCAGCAACGCGTTGAACAACGTTAACAAAACTTCGCCAACCGGCTACATACATCCAAGAACAAATTAAAAAGTTCGCCAACTGGCTATATTCCAACTTCAACCTATGCCGCTTCGGTCTGGTTCATTTGTTCATCATTCACCTGCAGCGCTCCCCTCGAGTTCTCCCTCCAGGCTGCGGTAATTACATCCAATTTTATCTGTTAACTAATACATCTTGACTCCTCAGACACAGGGTGTTCACTCTCTGATGACAGCACTACGTTATGCGAAAATTAAACAGAAACTTAAGGTTATCCTATATCCCTAGTTATATGAGTATAGCGAGCGAGCGCGCACAAAAAAAAAAAAGACAAAAAAAAAAAAAAAAAATTTAAAGAGGGCACTGCCCGGCCGGCCGAGCCCGAATTATTTATTTAAAAACAAAGCCCTACCCAGCCCGAACCCGTCGGGTCGGGTAGGGCCCCGCCGGGCTCGGGCAGGGTTGCAGTGCACTAACCCCTACCCAGTGCCACCTGGGAGAAATGTGAGGCCCTGTGCGAGATTTAAACGCGCAGTTTTGCCTTATTTGAATCGAACTCTATAAGCTTAGTACACACGTCACAAACTGCACAAGCACAGTGTGAGCAGACCCTTGCATGATGCAACACACCGAGTGAGAGAGACCGAGAGAGCGCGCGCAAGAGAGAGAGAGCGAGAGAGAGCGAGAGAGAGCAAGAGAGAGAGAGCGCGAGAGAGATAGAGAGAGAGAGCAAGAGAGAGAGAGAGAGAGAGAGAGAGAGCGCGCGAGAGAGAGAAAGAGAGAGAGAGAAAGAGAGAGAGAAAGAGAGAGAGAGAGAGAGAGAGAGAGAGAGAGAGAGAGAGAGAGAGAGAGAGAGAGAGAGAGAGAGAGAGAGAGAGAGAGAGAGAGATCCATGGCGGGAACAGAATAGATTGCATTAAAAACTCACCCTAACGCAGAATCAGGTCCAAGAGGAAAAGGAGACAACCGTGGAGATGACAAAGTTCACCAGTCCCATGATATTGTCCCCCCCATTGGGATGAACTTGGGAGTCTGTTCCTAGTTTATCTGCCACACGTTAGCACTCGATAACGCTAGTTATCTGTCCCTGCCTTTAGCTAAGCTACTAGCCGACATGGCTAGCCCGACTGAACCACACGTTAGCACTCGATAACGTTACGTAGCTAAAGCTAACTAGCTAGCTAGGTTAGCTAACGCTAGTTAGCTGTCCCTGACTTTAGCTAAGCTACTAGCCGACATGGCTAGCCTGACTGAACGTTCTAACATGCAACAACTTTCATCATCAGTCCATCTGCCGAACGTCCTCTTCGTCTTGGCATAACCTAATCACTATACTTGGTATTGATAAGCTTACGGCACATGGCGTTATTTCTTCTGCTCCGATGCTGCACATTTGTTTTTCAAAAGTAGGATGCTCTTGGCCAAGACATCCACTCGCTCCCGTGGATAGCGCCGAATAGACCTCGTACCTGTACCCCCTTCCCTCGTGGATAATACCGGTCTTCTTCACATCTCTCTACCGACTACCAGACCGACGCCAACCAGCTCCCCCTAGTGTTAGTCCTCCCACGATGCTTTGCAAAAAAGTAAACGGGTCATTGAATGAAACCAATAGTATATCTGCAGAGCCGCAGAGCCCGGAACACTATTCTACAAACGTGTCTAATGTGAAATATATAAGCATGTAAGCAAAACTAGATTTTAGGTCTGTGATGGAAAGTGATTGTTAACATTCTATTTATTTGTATTTTTATAATAAAAAAATGTAAAAAAGATATATCATTTTTTTATTTTATTTTTTGCGAGGCCCTGTGCGACCGCACTGCTCGCACGCCCCTAGCGGCGGCCCTGCCCCTACCGTCGGTCTGGGAGGGTGGAGACTATCACATGCTTCCTCCGACACATGTGTAGCCAATCAACCGCTTCTTTTCACCTGGCAGCGCGGACTCTCACTGGGGGAGTGTAACGTGTGGAAGGATCACACTACCTCCCCCAAATCCCTCCCTTGCTGTGCAGGCGCCCCGACCAAACTGTAGGAGTCGCTGTTTACAACGACCAGGACCCACCCCACCGGCTTCCCACCCGCTGACACTGCCAATTGTGTCAGTACTCAGTATGGACGACCGACCAAGCCGGAGGTACCGCTGGCAGCTAGATTCAATCCAACTGTCTCTGCGGTGGTAGGCAGACGCTGCGCTACCCGGCCGCCCGGATATATATTCCATATTCTATGTATATTTCACATCTACTCATATTATTTAACCACTGGCTACATTGGTTATATTCTCTACAATAAACAATAAAGTAGAATATAATATTAATCAATATTCTCAAACTCAACAGCAATAAAAACAGAACACATAGGCTATGTTGAGACTACAGGCAAAAGTGGCCCAAATCTCTTTTTCTTCACTACAGTGTGAACAGCACAAATCACATGGAATCTGATCTTTTCAATTCTGATTTGGGCCACTTTCATATGTGGTCCTATATTAGATACAGGTCAGATTTTTTGCAATGCGACCTCAGTCTGACTTGCATGCAACTTTTACATCACATTTGTAAAAAATTATATAATGTGAGGAGGGGCGTGACCAGTTCACACTGGAATCTGATTTTGGCCACATTTAACAAATAATGTGCCAAACTAAATAAATCTGATCTGAGCAATGAATCATAATTGAGCACTAGGGCTTACAGTGTGAACATAGCAATATACTGTATGTAGCACCCAAAACCCTTCTTCAAAAGATCACATTTGGATGTTCAGCACATTGCTAAACCCTGGCAGCACATCAGTAATATTCCGACCAACTAGGCTAGGCTATATGTTAGCTATAATGTCCAATAGAGAAACTACCACCACCTAAAGAATGCTTATTATACTTTGTTTTATCCATGTTGAGAGTAGGGATGGGTACCGTTCACATTTGAACCGATACGGTACCAGTACCTGTGAATCGATACCGGTACCCAACGGTACCTTTTTTCGGTACTTTAGTCTCTAAAAATGTAATCTACCTACCTCAGTTGTGAAAAAAATTATCCAAACTTCAAATAACCACACTTTCTACCGTTTTCGGCTTGCCATTGCCCCGACTGCTTTGTTGTTGAATCAAGTCAAATCCTAGGTAAGGATCTCACGTGAATCGGTACTCGGTAGTACCGACGTGATTCGGTAGGTACCTTATTCGGTACCCATCCCTAGTTGAGAGTGAATAACGTTAGGTTATGACTATAACCAAGTTCTGTTAACACTTAGTGAACGCTCAGCGTTTCATGCATAATCTCGCTTTATCGTATGCACACTGAATAAATTTCAAATGTACCTTTAAATGCCAGCATTCATCTGGCCACACCCCCATCCGCCTACCTACATAAGCAGGGATGGGCCACACACTCATCTCCTTCCCAACAAATTTCATCACAATGAAAAATCAAGGGCCTGCAGCAGCGTCTAGACGCTGAGCGTTCACTAAGTGTTAACAGAACTTGGTTATAGTCATAACCTAACGTTCTGTCTCACACTAGCTCACGCTCAGCGTTTCATGCATAATAGGAGCTGAGCGGGAGCTAGAAGCTCGACAAATGTACCCTGCTGAGGCCCCCCACAACCATCAGACCAGGGAGGGCCGAGCCCCCCCGACCCACCCTAATGGAGGGCACCCCCCCTATTGGTGGCTTCACGGGAGGGCGACGGACCTGACCGTGCGAAGAGGCACTCAAGCAACTCAACGCACAGGGTGAGCAGAGCGTGGCTTGACCCCACGACTACACACACGCACAACCCGCATGCCACCCGGGAACGAACGGAGGAAACAACCTCGTTACTGCCCCCAGAATCACGGGGTCAAGGGCAAACCCAACCCCGTGGCAAGGCCGTAGCAGCGGAGCGCGAAGGAAGACCCAGACCCACCAAAGGGACTGGACCCCCTGGAACAGGGGCCCGGAGAAGTCCATGATGCCAGCATCAAGACCCCACCAGGTGGGCACTTAGTGACCCCGCCCCCCACATCGCCAGCGTATTCGGACAAAGGCCCCTCAGCCGAGCGGGCCCTGTCCCCCCAATAGTACACCGCCTGGTACACTGACCCTGCAGAACAGGCAGTCAGCATGGCCGTAAGCACACAAAAAGGTTAACCAACGGAAGCAGGCAGCACACCGGGGAAAAACCAGGCAACAGGCTGTTAACCCTAGCCTGGAGACTGCGGACGAGACAGGCGCCAGAGGGGACAGCTGAACACAGCCGCCCCGGCGGAAGGGGCGTATGCTGGCGTTGTTGCATGACCAAGCCTCCATTTAAAAACCCCCACCCAGAGGGGTCGAGGCAGAGAAGGCTGACATGATTGGCAGACGTCATGAACGTGCAGGGGCACCCTCAAACGGTGAACCCGGGAGTTGACACTGCTCCAACACACCAGGGAATCAACCACCTTGGTGTTACCCAATGCGGTGGTTGTTCCTATAACCCCTCAAGAAAAAACTCCAAAACACACCTGCGGGTATACACCGGCTATACCGCAGTACAAGTGTTTCAGTTTTCAAAAAAGGGTTAACCCAGGCCTACGGGTCGACGAAACATTACTCCGGACCGGGCCTGGCGGTACGGGAAGCACAGGGTCACCAGAGGAGGTCAAAGACCACCCCCACAGGCCCCTCTTCGCCATGCGTGAGAGAGGAGCGAAAAAGAATGGAGAACCAGCCCCTAAGCACACCGTACTTGGTATTCCCAGGCGGTCTCCCAACCAAGTACTAACCAGGACCAACCTGTGTAGCGGCCGAGATCCGACGAGATCGAGCGTGTACAGGATGGCATGGCCGTAAGCCATTACGACAGTGCTGAGTAAAAACGTACCCAACCAGGGTCTCCATAGCGCTTAACCCTGTGACACCCGGACCGACCTGGCATTTTTCCCCCTGAAAAAAGCCCAAGTCCCTCAGGGTACCAGAACAGCAGATCTGCATCCCCGGCGGACAACGGATTCAACTGATCCGGACCAGCGTGACCAGAACCAGTCCCGTGCCCTAACCACGCCGATATGCCTACTCCAGGAGAAAGGGCAGATATGCGTGTCGATCTTAACATGAAAAGAAGGCGCCACCCAGACGTTCGGGCGAACCGCGCCTGGTGGCCCACCCCAAGGGCGTGAGACCCCTCTACATATGTTCAGATCCATTCCGTCATCATCCCCCAGACATGACCGAGAATCCGTCGATAACCAACCCAGGTCGTGGGATGTGGTCGTCGGAAGAGGAAAAACCTCCATCTCAGTTGCTCTATAAAAACGCTGTTTTAACCTCAAGCAACCAAGGCGTGCCAGTCAGTCGCCTGTTTATAGCGAGCTAGCACTATACGTGCGTCGGGACACACCCTCATCAATGAACAGGCTATTTAAACCTGTCATTGAATCCCCAAGGCGCCCAGGGGAACGACAAGAGGGGTGTGACACTTCCTAACTCCAACACTTTTTGAATAGAAAAGAAGGAAGCATCAACAGTATGTATCCCAGTCTACACAGCCGGGGGTAAAACATTTTCACATTTTTACATCCCACCACCCTCCCATAGGAAGGAGACGGGGATCCCCAGAGAGACTTCCCACGCAAGCTGTACAGATTGAAAAGAATATATTGCACCTTGAGCCATGTAAAAAATTGGTTATAGGGCTCTCCGGGGAAGAGGCACTGAACCCATACACACTCAATAATCGAATTGAATCGAATACATATACAATAGAATAGGACACCTTCTCTAGAGGGTCCACTCACTTTGACAATCTGAGGAGGAAGGCTCTGTACTCTGATGGAGGCTCCCTCACATGGAAGGAGGAGTCCGAACTCACAGAAGGCCCGAATAGGCGCTTGGTGAGGAGGAGCCCTGACCACCCCCTGAAACAGATCCATCACATGGACCTGAACAGCACACGGAAGTCCTACCAACAGAGACGCGCACGGTGACGTACTCTATGGCGGGGGAATTTCTGCGGTGCACACGCCCAATATTCCAGGCCGTGGTACCAGGAAACTCCCTCCCCCCCCCCCCCCCCCCCCCCCGTAACGTGCCGAACCGCAACGTGACGGGAACCTTGAAGGACAGGGGGTGTACCCCTGACCGACAGAAACAAGGGGGAGAGGAAAGGTTACCAGTTCACCCCTTTACGACCCCACACCCATGATACGATGTAATGACAAAAAGAGAATATGACACAGTCATAGTCAGCTCTATGAAGCGTTTGACAGCTCGACACAGCGCATGAGCTAACCTGCTATCTGATTTTTACTAAGGAAAAAACACAGAATAGAGAGGGCTCTAAGAGCCCCGGTCCAACATACACATGTGCTTCTGTGGCCAGTCCAACCCAGTTGTAGGTCACATGACACACACAACCCATCATCACCTACAAAAAATGGCAAAAACACTCTACTGAGGAACGCCGTTTTTCATAATGAGAGAATACATAATTCTCGATTAGTATCGGCCACAGGCCTTGCTAAGCACACACGACAGCGACCAAACAATCTTTTCTTTTAGGAAAATAAAGTTTCTCCAGCAGTTTTAGCACAACCTCAGCAATCAAGCCAAGGGTTACATCGCATCCCTACCACACAAAAGACACAATGTAGTGCAACATGTCTGATAGGAGGATGAAAAAGTCCCCAGGGAACCGGGGGGAAACACAATCCTCTTATTTTACCCTTAATACGGCCAGTTAAAACAGGAAAACCTGTTAATATGTGAACACACTGTTCATTGTCATCACAGGCTGAGAAAAGAACATTCTTTTACTCACTTGTCACTAAGCATAGCTTCATAGGTTAGTTACCTTAGTTGTGAGTACACGGTACATATAAACACACATGATGTTTCTCACACAACAACCAGATCATTTCTACATCTGTAACAACCCGATTTGCACGGAGAAGCTAACTGCCAGTGACAAAGACAGTTCACACATAACTCGCGTCGTATCCTAAATGCATTGCAGCAACACACGTTTTGGGAAAACATCGTTATTCACAAAACATTTAGAAAAGTAAAACCAGAAGTCGTGTTATAAGGTCTGGTCAAACCTTGTCCTACCCGGAACGTAGATCAGCGAAGCGCAGTCTCAAGACCCCGTAGACAACACAGCCGCTCCTGTGTTGTTCGAACTGGGCAGCGTCGCCGCTCCAACCCGCACTACAGTCCTCTTTGTTGACGCAAACCTTGCCGTCCTGGCTCAGGGCAGGGTCGACGAACATCTCCTGTCAAAGACGACGTCGTTTTTAACATGTTTAAAAACATGTTATAATCAAAGCACGTTTCAACAGAATAGCATTAAGCTAACGGCCGCTCCAACCGTTCGGGCGCTACTGCCCCTGCTCGCGAGACGCGGAGCTAACGGCGCACGCGACCAGAAGCGAGCTCGCGGCGGCGCGCGAGGAGCCGAAGCTCCCCGCGCCAGGCCTTGGCCTATAGCAGCAAGCTAACGTTACCTAGTGAACACGACATGCTAGCGCCGCAGCTAACAGCTGACCGGCTAACAGTAGGCCCAACCTAAGTAGGCCATGCAGCGATCCCAGCAGGCTAACGTCGCAGCTAACAGCTGACTGGCTAACCGTAAGCTAAGCAGCTATCACCTGAACTTGTATACAATGACATAACACTCACCCAGACAGGCCGCCGTTCTGAACCTCTCCTCACTTTTTAAGAGAAAAGAGAAACAAGATGTCAACACTGCTTTACAACGGTGATTTTACCAACACCCGACGGAATCAGCACAAAACCAAACTGGCCTGTGTAGCTGACTTGAACATGGATCTTCCGCTACCGAACATCCATGCACATATCTCCTCGTGAAGGAATATGTCGTAAATTAATTGAATCAAAAAAGTATGGTACAAGTAAGGGTTTTAAGGAAACACAGGGTTATAGCTAAAAGAGGAAGGACCTCGAGTCAAAAGTAAACAGTAAGGAATGCATTTTTGTTAATGGTTGAGCTAACTGTCCCCACATCCCCCCTAGCGAGGTTAGTGACACCAGGAGGAGGGGTTGGTGTATTTTAGGGTAGGAACAGACCAAACCACGGTACTATTCTCCTCTAGGTGACAGTTTAAGTCTTCTGCCAGGAAGACAGATAGATGGTTACAGGGTCGCATTCCTTAGAACAGTTGGTGGTAGATGTGAGTAGGAGATATTAGAGTCGTAGCAGGAAATAGCGTGCAGCTGGTAAAAACACAGGTTAATGACTTACAAATGTAGAAAGTTAAAACTCTAAAAAAGCAAGTTATTAATCAACTGATAAAAATAAAGGGCAAATTAAGGAAAAGCAAGCACAAGGAGACTAAGAAATGGACTGATTGTCCACTGAGAAGTTGAATAATTTGACTCAGGCGTAAAAGGAAAAACAGCCATAATTAATGCAGATCACTGTCAAAAGAAAATAAGATTCTAGTTAAAGATAGTTAAAAAGCCATCACTAGAGAGAAACTAAATTAAATAAAACAGGATTTAGAACTTAAAATAAGTAAAAACAACAGTAAGGGCCTGTTCTCATAAAAACACATTACATGAAAAAAAGGGATTTGCATCAAACAGTATACAAGACTGTTATAAGAAACTGGCCGCAATGATCTATAAATCTGAATTATAAAGGAGTAGATAGTCGAGCACAATCTGGAAATATAACAGTAAAAAGCAATAAGTAAAACTAGAATAAAACTATGTTTCTCATCTGTTGAAAAGTAGTGTGTGTGCCCTGATGTAAACGTTGAAAAAGGGATTTTACAAAGCTAAATCCCGTTGGCAAAGTGGTGTGCTTGTGCTGTGTTGTACCCATTCTGCAATCTGTTAAACAAAGTATTCACTCATATATTTTGATCAAACAATAACTGTTTAGTCCTTGAAAACGGCCCGAAATAAGTCACTTCACCTCCTTATTTGGAGAGGAAGACAGTCTCCTAGAGTGGTAAAGCCAATCACATTGGAGTCCTTGGCATGTGAAAGCACATCTCAGGGACTCGACCACTGGGGGAGGGGTTTTGAGTCCTATATTTACCACAGATCTGAGACCTGAAAAACACACAACCACGGAGACCAGGAGACCACGTCAAGGCACGGAGAAACATCATCTTGAGACGACCCCCAAACCTATGCTGAAAACCTATCCAATCGAGACGTGCTGCCGATGCTGTTATAGAATAGAAAAGTTAACGAGAACTTTAAGCTGTTTTTGGATCTTCCAATAAACGACGGCGAGACTGTCTTTGTACCCTAAAGCGCCTGGCTCCGACTCCAAATCATTTATAAGACATTTGAGAACGTGTGAGTAACAATTTAGCAGAGATACAGTAGCGATCCACTATACGATCCGGAGACTTTAGCAAATAGAATCATTGAAAAGACACGTTAATCTGGCGCCGTGACTACCGGTCTGTACATCCGAACGGGACCCAGGACAAGGACAACAGAACTTCAAAAACTCTCAGAGCAGAGCAGCGACGCCTGACTACACCATCCTCGAAGCAACAACAACCAGCAGAGGCCAAACGGTGAGTTGAAGATGTGTCTGTATTGTCGGGGTTTGTTTGGGCAGATTTCGAACAGGGGTAGAGAATGGTTGCATTGGCGCGATCGAATTAAACGATTGAGCGCACAGCCGTATCGGCACTAATGAAATGAAGGGGATTGGCGCGATCGGGTTGGACAATAAAAAAGTTCAGGTCGCGCACTGCTGAGGGGCTAGAGGATTGCGCCAGGTTAGGCGACAGAGACTCTTGTTTAGAATCGTAGGTTCAAATGCAATGACAATAACTGGAGACGTCTGGTTTGTACGTTGCTAAAGACAAATCGACGTCGTACGAATCCGTTTAGTTCTTACGGAACAAGAGCTCTGGAGCGCGTAAGGTAGTCCTCTTAAACCTCGGAAAAATTAGCACTTGTGCACTGGGGGGTTATAAAGATCTGCGCTTATGTTCGAATTAAAAGAAGGGCACTTAGAAGCATTATGAGTTAGTATATAAAGCACTGTTTAGTAGCGGGGCTAATGAGGACCTGTGTGAAGACGTGTAACTATATGGTTAAGGGATGTAGATTGTGATATGCATTAATTCCATGTGATGTAACACCGATGCGCCAGCTTTAACATTGGCGTCGCGAGTTGCTACGGCGGGGACCGTACTAAGAGGTTGCCGTTGGGAACCCGGGGGCTAATGTTAAGTGCTACGTGCTGTGTTGAGCTGCCCAGGGCTGAAGGTTATAATAGAATTGGATGAGAGAATGTGTGTGATTGTGGCGTTGTATGAAAGAAAATGGGGATGAGTTGTTTTAAAGGTTAGGAATGAATGAAATGAAAAGGTAATTTTGTAAACAAATGAAGTCCCGTGACGAAGCCTCGCGTGTTGCTATTCTGGTGTCCAACGAGATCTCAGGAATGGCGGACGTGACGTAGTTTCGGGGATGACGTCTGCAGGATGCCGGCCTGCAAGACGAACTACAATTCGGTGCGGGGGATTCTGGGTGTTGGGGTTAAAATTGAGAGGGCACGTGGTCTGGCGTGCTACGTAATGGTGCACGTGTTGTTAGAAGGTTGAGGGCGCCTCCTACAGGATGTTTGGGGGTACTGTGGTGCAAAAGAAGTGATGTGTGGAAAAATACAGCAGGGGGCGGTGTTATCATAGGAATTAAAATAGCTTCTGTTGTGCCACGGTCCCCCTGGGTGTGTTGTGCGGGATGCTCTCGATCTCTCTCGCCTTTGAGTGCTCCCTCAACTCCCTCCCTCCCTTCCTTTCCTCTCCTCCCTCCCTCCCTCCTTCCCTCTCTTTCCTCCCTCCCTCCCCCCCCCCCCCTCCCTCCCTCCTCTCCTCTCCTCTCCCTCCCTTCCTCTCCCTTCCTCCTTTCCTCTCCCTCACTTCTCTCTCCCTCCCTCCGTCTCTCTCTCTCTCCCTTCCAATCTCCCTCGCTTCTCTTTTCCTCCCTATGTGGTGCAGTGTGCGCAGCAGAGGTGTGGTGATACTGGAAGTTTAGTGTGAACTCCCCCTCCCCTCCCTACGTGGCTCCTTCCCTAGGAGTACCCCCCCCTCCCTACATTGGTGCACCCTCCCCTCTTTCCCTAGATGCCCCCTTCCCCTCCCTTCCTAGTCTCTCGTTCCCTCATTCCGTGTATGCTATGGTATGTGCCCCCCGCCCCGCTGTAGGATTGAGATATCAGTTCTCTCCGCCAGAGGGGTGAGACCCCGTGCGGAAATGGTGCGCTTTTTGCCCCCCCCCCCCCCCCCGTCCCTTCCTTATCTCTGGGTCCCTTTTGGGGGGATCCGGTCTGGGTTCTGTGACACTGTAGGCAGGGTCTAGGGTGCTAACAGGGTTGGGGTGTTGAATGTGGGGATTAATTGGGCAATTAAGGTTGTCTAATGCATGACTAATCTGACCAGTTAAAGATGGTGAAAGACCAGACGGTGGAACGGCGGTCTGCACCACAGGGCTGGTTCGCACGGACAATCGCAAGAATGAGGGGAACCAGTGCGCCATCTGCATCAACAGAGATGACTCGGGGTGCCCTGGTCAGATCAAAAAGACTTATGAGGGAACTTCAGGAGGTCAGACGTCTGGGTGACAGTTTTATTACAGCAGAATTGGTTGGGGATGATCTGTTTAGCTGGGAGATTAGGTTGTTTCAGTTGGATGTGGACTCCTTGTTGTGGCAGGATATGAAGGAGGCTAAGACGGAGTTTATATTGTTGGGTGTCTCTTTTCCACAGGATTTTCCGTTCTCTCCACCTTTTATGAGGGTACTCTCCCCGAGGTTAGAACATGGTTATGTGAGCAAAGGTGGGGTCATATGTATGGAATTATTGACACCAAGTGGTTGGTCTAGCGCTTATACCATGGAGGCTGTCGTAAGGCAATTTGCGACTGGTCTAGTGATGGGTCAGAGTCGCATGGTTAAGGGGGGAGAGGGAGCAGAAGGGGCGTCTTTGAGTCAGAAAGAGGCAGAGGCAGCTTTTAAAACACTGGTGGAGACCCATGATAGGTTTGGCTGGAGATCTCCACCAAAGTCGGAAGGTTAGGAGGCAACGCCGACCGCCATTTAGACATAGGTAGTGTTGTGGTATGTGGTGGTATTGTTGTTTCGCCCCCCTCTTGTCGGATATTTCTTCCCCCTCCCCTCCTGTCCTAGCTCCTTTCCGAGGTGCGTCACTCCTTCCCTAGTAGTGTATTCCCTCACGGGGCGTTCCCTCCCTTCCGGTCTAGCATAAATGTGCTCTGGTCTAGACCGGGTCTCCTCTCCTCTGGGGGAATTGGGTGTGCTCCCTCCCTCCCGGGCCTTTCCCAGTGTGTGTCCCCATCCCCGGCCCGGGGGCGCCTTTCCACCCCCCCCTCTTCCACTCTCCTATTAGGAATATATCGGAGGGTTGGTTAGGGGGAGAAGTAGGAAGGGGTCAAATGTTGTATAGTGAACAGTTTGTAATAAGGGATGTTGTTGGTTGTTGTCTGTAGGGCGTTGCAGGGAGAGTGGGGAGACGCGCAGCAGGAGGAGGGAAGCGGAGATAACGCAGAGGAGTGCAGGCCGGTCCAAGGATGCTTGGTTTGTCTAGGCGTGCGGAGTGCGTGTTGGTTTTGGGCGCTCTGATAACGTGTTGGTTGCTTGTTGTGGCGGGAGTTTTGTTTTATTTTTGGCCCCCGGCACCCGAACTTATAAATATAGACGTGGACAGGCGAGACTTGCGTGAGCCTCACACGAATATGTTTATAAAAATAGCAAGGGAGGTGGCGAAAAGTGCAAATAAAACTGATTGTTATGTGTGTGGCCTAGCGCCAGAGTCGTCTGCAGCAGGTTTGCCGTTGATGGCCCACCCAGTCACTGAGTGTCATAACTCTGTGCTGAGGGGTTTTAATCTACCTTTCCTATGTAAGGGTGTGAGTGAGGAGAGACAGGAGGGGTATCATAAGGCAAAGGGTTTGTTAGGGGCAATGGCGGAGCAGGCTGTGTTGGATGTTACGCCTATTCCAGTGGCAGTTAGGCCAGAAGAGTTTACGAGGTGTGAAGACGGCGAAAATGGTAGGTATATGGGCACGCTGGGAAATTGTGTAGGAGGGGTGAGCCTGGGGGCTGCGAAGGTGGCGGCACGGGCACCCCCAGGTACGTATTGGATTTGTGGGGACAATGCATATGCAGCGTTACCGGCAGGTTGGAAAGGAAGGTGTGCGTTGGGATATCTGGTACCGGCGATGAGGATAACTGATGTTTTGCCGACGCACCCTAGGGCTAGGAAGGCGCGAGCTGTGAGTGCGGATCATTTTTTTAGGGTGGCGCTTCCGGCGTATGGGACATATGCTAATTGGCAGGAGATTGATCACTTGGCTGCATTGTTTGAAGAGATGACGATCACAACGACTAAGGGGTTTAGCCTAGAGAATGAGGAGATGCGGTCGTTGAGATTAATGGAGATGCAGACAAGAGCGGCAATGGATTTCTTGTTGTCAGCTTCAGGGGGTACGTGTGCGTTGATTGGTCAGGAATGCTGTACTTATGTGCCAGCAAATGATGAGATAGGGATGCCAGATGTGATAGAACATTTGAAGAACATTACGAGGGATCTCCATGAGACTCGGGGGACATCGTGGGAAGATTGGGGTCAGGAGCAGTTGGGGTATATGGGTTGGGTGATAGTTAAGTACGTTCTCTGTGCAGTAGTGATATTTGTGATATTGGTCGTGTGTGTGTCAGTGATTAGAGCATGCTTTGGGTATCTGATTAGGACTCTCTGCGCAGCCGGTCCGGCGGTGGAGAAGTCACTCCGCTCGGCTGCACCTGTTATGACTAGGGTAATGGCGGTGAAGGAGGATGACGAAGGGGGCCGAGCGGGGGTGGGCGTTCCGTTGGTGCAAAGGTACCATGAGTACGCCCTGTCTGTCGCTTTTTGATCTGGGCTGCTGGACAGTCTGGGTCGAGGGGTGGGGGATGGGGTGTGCATGGGGTATGATGTTGGGGGACGTGCCTGGGGATATTGTAAAGGTAATGTTGTTTTTATGAATGAGTTTTGTTTCCATAAATAGGTACAAAGAGGAGGACTGTGTTGATTTGTTAGGTCTCCGGGGTCTGGTGCTGAGTCTGTACGGTTATGCATGATCGTTTAGCAGGGCACTGGGCTTCCTGGGGTGAGTGACAAGGTGGGGTGCCTGGGCGTTGACTACCTTGTACCTGTGGTGAGGTAATCCTGTCCTCTGTGGGGAGTCTGTAATGGACGCTTCGAAAAACAGAGGGTGGGGCCTCGCGGCGTGCAGGGAGTGGTGTCGGAAGGTGCGTATAAACAATGTTAGTGGACACGTGTCTGAGGAGGACAAATGTCCACTGGGGGGAAGTAGTATTGAAAAATGGGAACAAGATGATTGAATGAAATGTGATAAGGGCTGAGACACTAATCAAAAACTTTGTGATTTTCGAGGTAAAACAGAACATTGGAGCGGGAGAACGGGGGAAAACATCGGAAAGCGGATATTCAACGAAGGAGGAGTCAACATAGAAGCGGAAATAAGGGAGTAGACACCGAAAACGCAAACACCACTGTCAATCACAACATCTCTCAGAAATTTGAAAAAATTGTATGAATTAAGTAAATGATTATTCATACTGTTGATAACCAATCTCTCAAAAATTAGATGTGGTATGAATGTTAGATAGAAGATATATTCATACTGGAAAAACGGAGTAAAGTGAAATTCCAGTTGAAAAATTAAAAAGAACTGTTGTATTTTGTGCTCTATTTTTTCAGCAGTTCTGCCAGGCAACAAGGGCACCACAAGTCAGGTAAGACTACAGATCACCAGTGAAAAGGGAAAGGAGAGAATAGACAGGGCTACAGGTACCGTTAGCGGTTGTTCGAGTAGGAGATAGTCACACAAGCATAGACACCTACACTTAGACAGGGAATACAAAGATCACTCTTGCCTACTGCCATTTAAAAAAAAAAAAAAAAAATAAAATAAAATAAAGTACATGAGAAGAAGAAACGGATATAGAAAAATGACAACAGAGGCAAATAAAGATGCGAGTACACCCATTGGTTGGATGGAGGATACCCCGATACAAGTGCTTGTTAAAAATAATCCTTACACAGAGGACAATCCGTATTATGAGAAAAAACGTATTAAATTATCAGAGAAATGGAATAAAAGATGGACACGCATCACCAAACCCTGGCCTATTGAGGGCTCTTTTGATTTAGAAATAATATCAGATCTGACTGCTCTAATTAGGACATATAGAACGGAAGAGGAAAAAGTGGGAAAGCTGACAAAGAGAGGGGAAAAACGCATGATAGAAATGGACACCTTATCAAAATTCGCTCGGGAAGCTGAGAGAAGGAAGAGTATGGTTGAGGACAGTTTGACTGTCAATAAGGAGGCCCTGCCAATAGAGGAGCTAGCTCCCATTCTGATCACTCCCCTGGCCCCTAAAAGGACAATAGTCATCTCCCAAAAAGCACCTGAGGTAATTATAGCACCTCCACCATATGCCAGCAGGAATAGGGAACCAATCTACCCTATCCTGCCTGTAATAGACATGGAGAGCCAATACGAGATAACCAATAATAACGGCAGTAGAACAGAGATGGGACGGGCAGTGACCACAATCACCCTAACACCTGAAGTAGACGAAACGGACCAGGAGAGAAGAAGGGAGCGAGACGTTCAGTCCCACAGTATTCCTTATCCCAGGGCGGCGGAGAGATATCGAGACGAGGAGAGATATCGAGACGAAGAGAGACATCGAGGCATATACACACCACTCAGTTCCGCAGCCAAAGAAATTCTCTGGGCAGAAGGAGAGGGACGTCGAAGCGATGACATCAGGGAGATAGACGACAAAATAGATAGTCTGTACGTCAGGAGTCGCAGCCACAGAGGAGACTATCCCCGGGAGAGGTCAAGACAAGCTCCCAGCTATCACCGGTCCTATTCCCCCGAAGGCCGTGAATACGCGGAAGACACAGAGGACGAGGACCAGACATGGGAGCCCCAGACCAAGTATCAGGAGAAAGACAGAGAACGAGAGGAAGAGGAGAGAAGGGAGAGACTCATCAAAGTAGGGACGCCGAAGACCTTACCTGCTCAAAGATACCCTTCAACACTCTCCGTGCCCTCACCTTCCCTAGAAGAAAGCAATCGGCGGATGAAACTGACGGCTACCATGGAGGAATTAAAGCGACGACATCATGGGATGAGTAAGGAAAACCGAGAGCTGGAAGCACAGATACAGGCCTACCAAGAGGCAAAAGACATTGATTCCGAGGGATACCGAGCAATCGGCGAACGCTGGAGAAGGGGCACCGAAGCACGAACAGAATTGGAAGACCAAATGAGAGAAGCAAGAGATGAAATCAAAATGTTGAAAAAGGCGGAAGAAAAAAGAGTGACCAGATCCACTACCCGAGAGTCTACGGTCAACATACAACCCTTGATGATAAGACATCAGGGATTGGAGTACCAGCCATGGAATGCTTCAGACATGTCCCAAATATCGGAGAAGTTGCCCTCCCTCCAGAATGGGGCTTTTCCATGGATTGCCAAGCTGGAGGAAATAATGGTAGGCCAACAGCTGGCTATCGGCGATGTCAAGCGACTACTCTCTCACAAAATAGGAGTCGCTGGCATGGAAGAACTACTAACCAAGGCTGCCTTGGTGCGGTATGTGGTGTCTGGAGCCCACGACCAGGACCTCTTCGCCGCTCACCGAGGAGCACTGTGGCGGGTCCTGCGAGAGACCTATCACACCCTGATGCATCCAGATAAGATCCACATTGGTGCGTTGGGACCTGATACCCCCCCCAGAGAGTATGTGGCACAAGCCTACGCCACCTGGAGAGACATGACCGGCCAAGACCCTGCACAAAATCCAATGGGAGAGGCGATGCTAAGAGAGAAAATACAGAAGGGCCTCTCCAATGAGGTGAGACAGAAATTGAATGAAGTGGTGTGTCTGGGAAGCCTTCCGTTAAATGCATACCTGGAGAACGTGAGCCATCAAGTGGAGCTGCACAGGAAGAAGGAACAACAGGCCAAAGACAAAGAAACGGCAAGTCAGCGAAAGCTCATGTACCAACAGCCGGTCGAGGCAGTCAAGATGGTAGAGTACCTCCAAGCCCTGGTACAAGCCACACCACCCAGAGCCGAGACGGGGAATAGTGGACAACTGAACAACCAGGAAACAGCACAGCCCACAAAACAGGAAGCACCGGCACCCATACAACAACAGAATCAGCGGGGATCGAACTGGCAGCCCCGAGGAGGGAATGGACGTCCAAGAGGAGGATCGTCTGGATGGCCGGCATCGGTTGAGTGCTGGACTTGTGGAGAACTCGGCCATCTTGCCCGATACTGTGACAAAGGGTGGCTAGCCAGCCCCAGGGGTCGAGGAAATAACAGAGGAGGTGGCCGAGGAAGAAACGGCCGACTCCAGGATCAGTGGTACGGACCGAACCAATACCAGACCCAAAACCAATACCAGACCCAAGACCAAGGCCAGACCCAAGACCAGAACCAGCAACAGAACATGGGCCCAGTAAATCCATCCAGGGGGCCGGAACAGATGTTCTGACGAGGCCCAGATAGTTCAATGGGGGGGTGCCAGCTGTCATTGTCACACTTAAGGGAGGAACCAATAGTGCACGTAGCGGTGAATAATAAATCTGTCAGGATGATGGCAGACACCGGGGCGGCGTACACTGTGGTCCAACTTAAAGATGCGACACACCTGCCCATGTCCGGTCGATATGTACGGACCATTGGATTTGAGGGAATAAAAAAGCTGATTCCAGTGACAGAACCTGTCACCCTGAAGTACAGAGGCAAAGAGGCGACTGTTTCCATCTTGGTCTCCGACACCGCACCCATCGGCTTACTGGGCAGGGACGGCCTTGGTATGCTGGGGATGAACATTCTATGCACGCCTGATGGTTGTGTAATCGACGTCCCAGAAGACCAATACTATCAAATGATGCAAAGAACAGACCCCCGACCCCCGGAAGTATACTGGTTGGGGAACCTAAGCCAGGAGTTGCTCGGACCAGCGTTGGAATGGGAGACCTTCATCACCGCCAATATGCCATCGGCGAGGAACCCAGAGACACCATACCACTGCACTCTACAATACTATAAAGATGCGGATGAAAGACAAGCCGAGGAGTGGATGAGAAATCAACCAGAGGAGGTGCAGCTCAACGCCACCAGCATAGTGATGGGTCCCCAAGGAGCAGCAATACGGCTTGCACGAAGCAACTATCTACAAAAGGAACACGAGATCACAGACAGCGTTCCCCACGTGACGCTAAAAGTGACCGACTCGTGCGACCAACAACACATCGGAAGGATGATGAAAGAGGCAGAAGGAATAAAGTTCGAACAGACGACGGAGAACCGACTCATATGGATAAGCCCGGACAAACGGTTCGTCAAGATAATGATTCAAGGCACAGGGATGGGACGTCCCCAGACGGTGCAGCTGTCACAGGAGACAGTAGAAGAAACCCCCCAGAAATTGAGCCTCCAGGAGGAGATGATGGGGGCCATACCAGAAGTGCTGTGGTCAAAACATAGCACCGACATTGGACTGATCAAATCTGCTCAACCAGTGAGGGTGGAGCTTAGACCAGGAGCAACCCTGCCCTGGAAAAGTCAGTACCCACTGAAGGAAAAAGCGGTGGCCGGAATTGAGCCACAAATCAAAGGACTTCTAGAAGCTGGAGTACTACGAAAGACAAAGAGCCCCAAGAGCAACACACCGTTGCTGCCAGTGGAGAAACCTGACACCTCGTACCGTCTGGTACACGACTTGAGGGCCGTCAATGAGGTTTTAATTGACTATCCCGCCGATGTCCCAGATCCCCACACACTACTGACATTCATCCCGCCGCAAGCTGAGTATTTTACGGTTATAGATTTGTGTAGCGCCTATTTTAGCGTACCTTTGAGCAAAGAGTGCCAGCATTTTTTTGGTTTTACCTATAAGAATGAGCATTATGAGTACACTAGGCTCCCACAGGGATTAAAGCATTCCCCACACATCTTTAACAAGATCTTGAGAGAGGATCTGGACGGGTTAGACCTGAGATTGAAATCCAGAGTCATTCAGTATATGGACGATATTATCTTGTGTGCCGACGATCAGACAACATGTCACAAGGAATCTATCGAACTATTGCAACTACTAGCAGAGAAGGGACACAAGGTGTCTTTGAAAAAATTGCAGTACTGTCAACCTAAAGTAGCATATCTAGGTCAAACGATTTCAAAAGGCCATCGAGCTATTACAGAGGAACATTTGGTGGCTATTAAGAAAGCTCCAAAGCCAGTGACTGTAAGACAGATGATGATGTTTTTGGGAATCGTCGGGTATAGTTCCACTTGGGTGGAGAATTATACAGAACTAGTAGGGCCTTTAAGAGCTATGATAAAAGTTTGCGGAAATGATAAATTGAGTGCTAAAGTAACCTGGACTGAGGAGGGCCTGAGGGCATTTGAGACCATAAAGACCCGTATGTTAGCTGCCCCGGCCTTGACTTTGCCTGATTATACCAAGCAGTTCATACTGTATGTCTCTTCCTCTTCAGATCAGAGGTATGCATGCGCAGTACTGGCACAAAACACCGGAGTGGGGATCCATCCACAACCAATAGGATACTACTCCATCGCCTATTCAGAGGTGGAAATGGGAATGCCTCCGTGCTACCGAGATTGCGCCGGAGTCTTCCTGATGTACGAGAAAGCTGCAAGTATCATGATGGGGTATCCAGTCAATATTATGGTAGGACATGCGATCCAAAATTTGTTGGAATCTGGTAAATCTGCACTAACGATACCCCGTCTGAAAAACTATTACAGGATTTTGGAACAGGAAGATGTTACTTTGACTAGGTGTTCCATAGTGAACCCAGCGCAGACCCTTCCTAAGCCTGAGGATGGAGAACCTCACGACTGTGTGGCGGCAGCTGAGAGGTACTCCAGGCTTAGAGCTGACTTGCAGGCTTTCCCGTTTAGCAGTCCTGATTTGGAACTATGGACAGACGGCTCATGTTACAGAGTTGGAGAGGACCTAAAAGCAGGTTACTCTGTAGTAAAATCACAAGGTGATGGGTTTGTCGTAGCAAAGGCCGAAGCCTTGACACAACCCTGTTCAGCTCAGCTGGCGGAACTAGTCGCTCTGACTGAAGCGTGCAAAATGGCAGAAGGCAAGAGCTGTAATATCTACACGGATAGTAGCTACGCACAGAATATCAGTTTTCTCTACGGAGCTGTGTGGAAAGGGCGAGGTTTTAAGAGAGCAGATGGTACCGCCATAAGACACTGTAGTCAGATAACCGATTTGTTGGAAGCAATAATGAAACCCAAACGAATTGCGATTATCAAATGTGCTGCCCATCAGTCTGATGAGTCTAAAGTGACCAGAGGTAACAACATGGCGGATGTCGCGGCCAAGCAAGTGACAGGTGCGGACAGAGCAGGTAAGGTATTGGTTATCACACATGAGGTGGAGTTGGAAGATAAGATTACTTACAAAGATGTTTTGACCTTTCAGGAAGAGGCGAGTCAGGTGGAGAGAAATCTCTGGTCAGCAAGAGGGGCTAGTAGGGATGGGACAGGTTTGTGGCGGAACCATGAGGGACTTGTGGTTGCACCAACTGGCCTGGTCGGACTGCTGATCCAAACTGCGCATGAGTTCTGTCATGCCCACCGGAGAGAGGTGAGTAGGAAAATTGAGGAGTATGGGTTTTGGGCGCCAAACCTGCTACGGCAGATTGATTGTGTAATAAGTAGATGTGCAATTTGCTTGAAGAACAATGCACGCAGAGGGATCGTTGTGTCTCCGGGACACATCCCCACCCCAAATGGCCCAATGAGAGAACTTGTGATTGACTATGTAGACATGATAAAACCGATTAACCAGAAAAGGTACATTCTTGTCGTGGTGTGTCGATTTTCAAAGTGGGTGGAGGCTTGTGCGACAAAACATAAGGATGCTGCCTCAGTGGCTAAGTTCTTATGCCGTGAGATAATAAGCCGTTACGGTATTCCAGATAAAATCTGCAGCGATAATGGCAAAGAATTTGTGGACAAAACTGTACGTTTAGTTCTCCAACAGATGGGGATAAAACAGCGTTTCGGGTCCGTTTACCACCCTCAGAGCCAGGGGGCTGTGGAACGCATGAACGGGGTACTTAAGAACAAATTGGTTAAGATCTGTCAACACACCGGTCTAAGCTGGCTGAGCGCGTTACCGTTAGCATTAATGGCTTGTAGATCTAGCGAGATCCGGGGCCTGCGTTTAACTCCGCACGAAATGTTGTTTGGCCGATGTATGGTTGTGCCCGGATTGCGCGCAGCAGGAAAAGGTCCGAGTTTGGATATTCTAGACCACGAGATGCGTGAGTATGTGAAGTACATGTCAAAGCTCCACGGGGCAATCTATGATTATGTCTCTAGTAAACGAGAGACAGAGGAGGAGGAGGATAGGCGGAATGTTCCCCAGATAGTACCAGGGGACTACGTTTATGTTAAA
Organism: Notolepis coatsorum; assembly: GCF_963971535.1. Lineage (NCBI taxonomy): Eukaryota > Metazoa > Chordata > Actinopteri > Aulopiformes > Paralepididae > Notolepis > Notolepis coatsorum. The sequence continues at coordinate 28,842,070 of NC_140174.1, read as the reverse complement.
GTGTTCAGACGCAAGTGGTATGGAGCGCGGCGGGAAGGACCGTACGAGGTCGTAAGAGCTACGGAAAGAGCGTTACAGGTAAAAGGATCATCAATGTGGTTTCATCTTTCGCATTGCGTAAAAGCCCTGCAAGATGGGCAAGAATTGGAATCCGAACCCCTGTTCATTGATCAAGAACAGGAGGAAAGGCACGATGAAGGGGAGAATGAAGACGATTATGGGGAACCAGACCGAGGTGAACATGATGGTCCCTCTAGGGGAAATGAAGGATTTTTGCAGGAACCAGACAGAGGAGATCATGAATTGGAATTGGAAAATGATGATTTTTCCTCTGTGGATTTTGGCGGAGTACCAACAGCGGAACCAAGGACGTTGGAGGAGAGAGCGAGTAGCGCAACTGCAACAAAAGAGAGACGGCCAAAAAGGGTTATTAATAGACCTCAGAGGTTTCAGTGAGGAAAACTGGTAAAATTGCAGCTAAGAGGAAATAGACCTCAGAAGGTCTTTTGCGAAGGAGAAAATTAGTTTTTATATGTTTATGGTTTAAGTCTCCTTCGGGGTTTTATTAGAAATGTTAGTCTTCTATTTTTGTGTGAAGTAGAATCTTTTCTTGCAGAGGCCATTACACAAATAGACACAGGTGGTAAGTAAGGACATGGATAAAAATAGTCGTAAACAAAAAGAAACTGAGAATGGTACGATCATCTCTTTGCATAGAGAGACGGACCTAGACTGGATGTCATAATAATAACTGATAATGTGTATAACTGTGCAAGAAGAAGAGGTAAGTGAAATTTTGGATTTTTTGAATTTTTGAAAATTTTGAAAAATTGTTTATATTTTATGGAAATTATATCATTTTTGATTTTGGAAATTTACTGGTTACATAATGAGGGTGGACCCCTCAGAGAAGGGATTGTCGTAAATTAATTGAATCAAAAAAGTATGGTACAAGTAAGGGTTTTAAGGAAACACAGGGTTATAGCTAAAAGAGGAAGGACCTCGAGTCAAAAGTAAACAGTAAGGAATGCATTTTTGTTAATGGTTGAGCTAACTGTCCCCACATCCCCCCTAGCGAGGTTAGTGACACCAGGAGGAGGGGTTGGTGTATTTTAGGGTAGGAACAGACCAAACCACGGTACTATTCTCCTCTAGGTGACAGTTTAAGTCTTCTGCCAGGAAGACAGATAGATGGTTACAGGGTCGCATTCCTTAGAACAGTTGGTGGTAGATGTGAGTAGGAGATATTAGAGTCGTAGCAGGAAATAGCGTGCAGCTGGTAAAAACACAGGTTAATGACTTACAAATGTAGAAAGTTAAAACTCTAAAAAAGCAAGTTATTAATCAACTGATAAAAATAAAGGGCAAATTAAGGAAAAGCAAGCACAAGGAGACTAAGAAATGGACTGATTGTCCACTGAGAAGTTGAATAATTTGACTCAGGCGTAAAAGGAAAAACAGCCATAATTAATGCAGATCACTGTCAAAAGAAAATAAGATTCTAGTTAAAGATAGTTAAAAAGCCATCACTAGAGAGAAACTAAATTAAATAAAACAGGATTTAGAACTTAAAATAAGTAAAAACAACAGTAAGGGCCTGTTCTCATAAAAACACATTACATGAAAAAAAGGGATTTGCATCAAACAGTATACAAGACTGTTATAAGAAACTGGCCGCAATGATCTATAAATCTGAATTATAAAGGAGTAGATAGTCGAGCACAATCTGGAAATATAACAGTAAAAAGCAATAAGTAAAACTAGAATAAAACTATGTTTCTCATCTGTTGAAAAGTAGTGTGTGTGCCCTGATGTAAACGTTGAAAAAGGGATTTTACAAAGCTAAATCCCGTTGGCAAAGTGGTGTGCTTGTGCTGTGTTGTACCCATTCTGCAATCTGTTAAACAAAGTATTCACTCATATATTTTGATCAAACAATAACTGTTTAGTCCTTGAAAACGGCCCGAAATAAGTCACTTCACCTCCTTATTTGGAGAGGAAGACAGTCTCCTAGAGTGGTAAAGCCAATCACATTGGAGTCCTTGGCATGTGAAAGCACATCTCAGGGACTCGACCACTGGGGGAGGGGTTTTGAGTCCTATATTTACCACAGATCTGAGACCTGAAAAACACACAACCACGGAGACCAGGAGACCACGTCAAGGCACGGAGAAACATCATCTTGAGACGACCCCCAAACCTATGCTGAAAACCTATCCAATCGAGACGTGCTGCCGATGCTGTTATAGAATAGAAAAGTTAACGAGAACTTTAAGCTGTTTTTGGATCTTCCAATAAACGACGGCGAGACTGTCTTTGTACCCTAAAGCGCCTGGCTCCGACTCCAAATCATTTATAAGACATTTGAGAACGTGTGAGTAACAATTTAGCAGAGATACAGTAGCGATCCACTATACGATCCGGAGACTTTAGCAAATAGAATCATTGAAAAGACACGTTAATCACTCTCATTTGGATATGAAAGAAGGGGCTTAACACGGGACAGAGAGATATCCACTCGTCCAGAAAACACAGGGATCACCAGTGTTTAATGGTCACGGCCCACTTTAGTTAAAACTAAAATGGCTTCAGACCAAGGTCTTCTGTCGCCTAAGAAGCTAAACAAAGGACCCTAGCCTGGGCCCGGTTTTCATAAACAGTCAATTAGTCCCCATAGCACTAATAGACAAGTGGAGCCTGCCAGCAAAACACTACTCACCCAACCTGGAACGCACCGCTTCTCACAACAGCGGCGCGCCACTACAGTCCCTGCACCGCCGGAGGGTTTCACTCCGTCCAGCCGCATCAAAGAAGACTGTAGCTGGGAGGTATGTAGCGGCGTGAACCCCCAATACGAAACCGGTGGAGTTTGTGGAATGATCACCATCTTCCAGACACTCCAGTACGAAGACAATATCGCCGTATTTTCTCGTTTTAAAATAGTGAGAGAGAAAATAAAGATATGATGTCAACGTATTCTCCTTATTCTTCCTTTCCTTAAAGTAATATTTTTCTCCACGTCAAGTGGGCATATGAGCAACACGTTGCTTGTGATGAAATTTGTGAAGGAGATGAGTGTGTGGCCCATCCCTGCTTATGTAGGTAGGTGGATGGGGGTGTGGCCAGATGAATGCTGGCATTTAAAGGTACATTTGAAATTTATTCAGTGTGCATACGCTGAAGCGAGATTATGCATGAAACACTGAGCGTGAGCTAGTGTGAGACAGAACAGGTAGGCAGCGAGGTGCAATGTAGCGCTTGCTCAACATGAAAAAAGTCGGTGGACAGCGCCTGGTGCTGAAATAACAAACAAGCAGTGTGGTGTGAAATTAAAACACCAGTCATTCAAACTTTATCTTTACTTATATATGACTGACGGCACCACACATGTGAACAGTAACAATGCAATTAAACTGAAGTCAAATCAGAGCAAAAAAAGCTGAATCTGCTTCAAGAAGATGCGCTACATTAGGTATATAAGGAATTACAACAAGACATTTATTAACTAAATAAAAAATACAATTAGGCTTTTAACCCTCTAAAGCCGGGCGCAACACTAGACATGTTTTGTAAAACATTAAATATCTTTGGATTTGTTTGTGATAAAGACTTGCTTTATTGTATCGGAATCGATTGTCATCTAAGAATGTTGTGCATCTCTCAGAGAAGGCACGGATGTAAAGCATAGAATCTTGAAATATCTAGATTGGTTGTTTTCTCTGGACTGCATCTAATCCGCTGTATCTATCCATTCATCATATATCTATGTCTGTCACTATAGCCAATGGAAATGCTAGAAATGGTCACGTGGACTGGGAGAACCAATGGAAAATTCCTATTGTTTCTCAATAGTCCAGTGCGCTCCACAGAAAGGGCTGTCAGATAGACGGGCTGGTTGCGCGTAATGTAAGATAGACCGATAGAGAGGCGCTTGTCTCTGGTTTTATAATAAAATGGCAAAAATACAAAGGTATAATGTTCAGTGCAAATGTGTATGTCATTTACAGTTTATTATGCCACCTATGCAGCTCGTTTATTTTGTCCATTATCTGCCTCTGCCACAAATGTATGCCTTAGTTATAAGGTGGTCTGTCACAGAGTTAAAATGTTTTCACTATCAATATATTAAATTAGCCGTTGTTTTTGTGTTTCCGGCCCCCCATACAATGGCTTGGAATAAATGTGGCCCTTGGCCAAACTTAATTGCCTACCCCTGCACTACATGGTCTGGTTAGATCCTACCTGACCAACCTACTCCACCCTACACCCTACCTGCCCAACCTACTCCACCCTACCTGACCAACCTCTTCCACCTCTACCTGACCAACCTACTCCATCCTACCTGCCCAACCTACTCCACCCTACCTGACCAACCTCTTCCACCCCTACCTGACCAACCTACTCCACCCTGCCTGCCCAACCTACTCCACCCTACCTGCCCAACCTACTCCACCCTACCTGACCAACCTACAGTACTCCACCCTACCTGCCCAACCTACTCCACCCTACCTGACCAACCTACTCCACCCTACCTGCCCAACCTACTCCACCCAACCTGACCAACCTACTCCACCCTACCTGCCCAACCTACTCCACCATACCTGACCAACCTACTCCACCATCTACCCTACCTGACCAACCTACTCCACCCTACACCCTACCTGACCAACCTCTTCCACCCCTACCTGACCAACCTACTCCACCCTACCTGACCAACCTCTTCCACCCCTACCTGACCAACCTACTCCACCCTACCTGACCAACCTACTCCACCAATACACCCCAGCACGTGGCCTCCGATCCTCCAACTCTGATCTGGTTATCCCCACACCAGGCGATGTGCACAGAAGACCAAGCCTTTTCTGCGGTTGAGCCCAAACGGTGGAACATCCTCTCTCCCCTTGCCATCCGTTGCTCCGATATGATCAACATTTTCAAAACCAGACTCCAAGCTCCTCTCTTCAGACGGTCCTTCCCCAGGTACGGGTCAGTAGCACTGAGCTGTCCTCCCCTTTTCACTCTCTTTTCCATTAATCTTATCTTGTTTTTTCATTAAAAAAAATCCGGTCCAAAGCATTCATAGCGCAGTTAAATCATAATGTACTAAACAATGCACTGCACCGACCAAAGATTTATTTTTTAAACCTCCCCCCTCCCACCCCAGGACCAGCAGGACTACAGGGACACATTTATCACAATGCTTCCCAGATTCATAATACATAATAGACATTTACATTATAATTACCACACAATTGGTTACACAAGGTCCTTCAACGATTCAGCTGCCGTGAGCCACACATTCAGTTTGCCCTCTTTAGCCCCAATTATCTGTGGCTGTTGAAATCTCCATATGAATAACATCCAGAATAAAATCCCATTGCCTTCTAGTCAACTATTGTGCTTGTTTCCTTAACACGGCGATCATTCTCTTAGCAGCTGTTAATCCTGACCAACCTCCTACACCCTCCACCCTACCTGACCAACCCCTCCACCCTACCTGACCAACCCCTCCACCCTACCTGACCAACCTCCTCCACCCTACCTGACCAACCTCCTCCACCCTACACCCAACCTGACCAACCTACTCCACCCTAAACCCTACCTGACCAACCTACTCCACCCAACCTGACCAACCTACTCCACCCTACCTGACCAACCTCCTCCACCCAACCTGACCAACCTACTCCACCCTAAACCCTACCTGACCAACCTCTCCACCCAACCTGACCAACCTCCTCCACCCAACCTGACCAACCTCCTCCACCCTACACCCTACCTGACCAACCTACTCCACCCTACCTGACCAACTTACTCCACCCCTACACCCTACCTGACCAACCTACTCCACCCTAAACCCTACCTGACCAACCTACTCCACCCTACCTGACCAACCTCTCCACCCAACCTGACCAACCTCCACCACCCTACCTGACCAACTTACTCCACCCCTACACCCTACCTGACCAACCTACTCCACCCTAAACCCTACCTGACCAACCTACTCCACCCTAAACCCTACCTGACCAACCTACTCCAATAATAATAATAATAATAATAATAATAATAATAATAATAGATCAAATTTATATAGCGCCTTTCATAGAACCCAAGGTCGCTTTACAATCAGGACAAAAAATAGGGCAAGGAAAGTAGGGGGGGGGGGGGTGAAGAGGGGATGAGGGAAAGTAGGGGATAATGGACCTAATTGAATCTAAAACGAACTGATGGGGAAAGCCTTGGTGAAGAGGTGTGTTTTTAGAGCGGATTTGAAGGTGTCCAGGGTTGGGGCGTTGCGGATTTCGGGGGGGAGAGAGTTCCAGAGGGTAGGGGACGCCACGCTGAAGGCTCTGTCCCCAAAAGTCCGTAACCTGGTGCGAGGGATGGAGAGGAGACCTAGATCAGAGGATCGTAGGTTCCGGGATGGAGTGTACTGGTGGAGGAGATCAGACAGGTACCGGGGGGCGACCCCAACCTCCACCCAACCTCCACCCAACCTGACCAACCTACTCCACCCTACCTGACCAACCTACTCCACCCTACCTGACCAACCTACTCCACCCTACCTGACCAACCTCCTCCACCCAACCTGACCAACCTCCTCCACCCCTCCACCCTACCTGACCAACCTCCTCCACCCAACCTGACCAACCTCCTCCACCCCTCCACCCTACCTGACCAACCTACTCCACCCTACCTGACCAACCTACTCCACCCTACCTGACCAACCTCCTCCACCCAACCTGACCAACCTCCTCCACCCCTCCACCCTACCTGACCAACCTACTCCACCCTACCTGACCAACCTCCTCCACCCTACCTGACCAACCTACTCCACCCTACCTGACCAACCTCCTCCACCCTACCTGACCAACTTACTCCACCCCTACACCCTACCTGACCAACCTACTCCACCCTAAACCCTACCTGACCAACCTACTCCACCCAACCTGACCAACCTACTCCACCCTACCTGACCAACCTCCTCCACCCAACCTGACCAACCTCCTCCACCCCTCCACCCTACCTGACCAACCTCCTCCACCCTACCTGACCAACCTACTCCACCCTAAACCCTACCTGACCAACCTCCTCCACCCAACCTGACCAACCTCCTCCACCCCTCCACCCAACCTGACCAACCTCCTCCACCATACCTGACCAACCTTATCACTAAGGTTCTCTGACCAAGATTATCACTGATGCACATCCTTTTAACTTTAGCTTTTGTGATTTATGATCACAGGGACTTGTGAAACTTCACACGGACCACTTCCATTAGATATAGAATATGGAGAAGGGATGCAGCAGAGTTAAAGCAGGACTAGGTTCAGAATGTAGGCACATCATACTGTATGTGACTCAGATCTGATCTTTTTCACAACAGTGTGAACAGCACACATCACATGGAATCTAATCTTTTCAATTCTGATTTGGGACACTTTCTTATGTGGTCCTAAATCAGATACAGGTTTGATCTTTTGCAACGTGACCTCTGTCTGAACGACGGTCATATCAGAATTCTGAGAGAGACTCTTACATCACTCTAGATTGACATTCATCACAATTCTACTCTGGCGGGAGTCTCTCTGTGAATACAAACATGGAAGACAGCTGTGATGGATGAGGTCACTGCACATCAACTTGTAAATTAAACCATAAACTGTGACTTCAGTGTCCTCCATCATGTATACGTCCATCTTCATTATTGTTCATTTGCACATGCAGGTCAGTTCAGGAATGTAACCAGTTCCCACTGGAATCTGATATTGGCCACATTTAAAAAAAAAAGATAATAATGGTGAACAGCCAAACAAAGAAAATTATGATCTGATCTGAGCAATAAATCTGAATTGAGCACTAAGCCTTGCAGTGTGAACAGTTTGTGGTTTATTTTATAAGGTGAATGCAGCGGAGGGCAGCTAATTAAAACAAATCAGACCTGTATCTGATTTAGGACCACATGAAAGTGGCCCAAATCAGAATTGAAAAGATCAGATTCTATATGATTTGTGCTGTTCACACTGTTGTGAAAAATGCAAGAGTCACATTATGAGCAAAAAAATATCAGATTTGGTCCACTTTTGCCTGCAGTCTGAACGTAGCCTATGTGGATGTGTGACTGAATGTGTGAATGTGAGGCATACTGTAAGTTGTAAAGCGTTTTGGATAAATGCGCTATACAAATGCAGTCCATTTACTATTTCAATTTACTTTAGACTATGGATTCGGGAAATATGTTATATTCATCATCATTAGGTGGCTTCTTCGTTCCGAAGGTTGCCTATCACTCTCCAACCCATTCTGTCCCCACTTCTTCTCTCCAACTCTGTGACTCCGCCTCTCACTCCGCTCCAATCACAGACTTCGTCTACCCAGCCTCTTCTTGGTCTTCCACTTCCTCTCTTTCCATCCACCTTCCCCATCACCACCTTCTTGAACATCTCCCCGCTGGATCCTCTCAGAACATGCCCGCACAACTCCATCTTTCTCTTTTTCAACCTCTCCAGCAGCTGTCCTCCTTGCATATCCGCTCTTCTCAGTACCTCCTCATTCTTGATCTTATCCTTCCATGTTATCTTCAGCATCTTCCTCAGTGTCCACATAAAAGAGTCTATCATCCTCTTTGCCTCTTCATTCAGCGTCCATGCTTCTGCTCCGTATGAAAAGACTGTCATAACATACGTTTCCAAAATCCTGGGCCCTCATTCATCAACGTGTCTTACGCACAGATATGTGCTTAACCTGTGCGTACGATCATTTCTAAGCAAAGAGTGGGATTCATCAATTTCAACTTGAACTTGACTTTGTGCTTATGTCTACGCACAGCTCTGAGCACACTTAGCTGACGCCCAGTGGTAGAATATTGTTACTACGCACAAGCGCTCCTCAGTACATGCATTCGTTCCAACGCGGAAATAAAGACACTGGCCGTGTTCTGTATGACCCCCGTAATTCATTATAGTTCATTGTGAAATAGCGATATTAGTGTAATTATTGTCAAACCCTAAATAGCATGTGGAATAGGTCTTTCTCTCCGAATGAATGCAGGTTTATATATATAGCGTTATGGGGTGCACTGACTGCGCTCGCAGGAACTGTTTTCAGAGATAGCATCAGATAGGGATGAATGAGAGGCAGTCTAATTGCAGAGAGAACATAATATTAACTAGAGTCCACTACCCGAGACACCTCCTTCATTTGTACCGCAATTTGGGACCCAAATTGGAGCTACGAGCTTAAAAGCTTTTCCGTGCTTATTTGATCAAGGTCCAGCTGCAGAGCCGGAGAGACAGACAGCAGAGAGACAGACAGACAGACAGATAGACACTGTTCCACAGTGTGTGTGTGACCACTAGTCTCCTAGTAGAGACCCCCCCCCCCTCTGGACCACCTCCCAGTAGAGACCCCCCCCCCCCCCCCCCCCCCCTCTGGACCACCTCCTAGTAGAGACAAGTTTTCTGAAATGTATGTTTATATATGCAAATGAGGCACTTCCCCATTAAATATGTGGACATTTATGGATGCAATAAGGCAAAATGAAGTAAAATGAACAACTAAATGTGTGTTATTGACGTTTTATTGTCACTAGTTTCATAGAAGACATGTTTAGGAAGCAAAATATAACAGAATCTCAAAATCAACAAAAAAGGTATATTTGCCTATTCAGCTTAATCCTCATCTTCGTCTTCTTCCTAGAGAAGTCTCTACTAGGAGGTGGTCCAGAGGGGGGGGGGGGGGGGGGGGGGGGGGCTGAGTCTCTACTATTAGACTAGTAGTCACACACACACGCACGCACGCACACACACACACACACACACACACACACACACACACACACACACACACACACACACACACACACACACACACACACACACACACACACACACACACACACACACACACACACACACACACACACACACACACACACACACTGTGGAACAGTGTCTGTCTGTCTGTCTGTCTCTCTGCTGTCTGTCTCTCTGCTGTCTCTCTCAAAATAGTATAAGTGCTATCTTGGCCCTGAGAGTTGCTCTCCGGCTCTGCAGCTGGACCCTCTCAAATCAGCACGAAAAAAGCTATAAGCTTATAAACGATTTAATATGCTAAACTTCGTTTTAAATTCCTTAATTCACTTTTGTTTATTTCATAAAGATTTTCCCGACATAATGATACCTGCCCCGACCAGATCCACATAATGATACCTGCCCCGACCAGATCCGTGACTCTGTTGCGATACAGATGAATTATCTACTCAGAAAGCTTATAAAACCATTTAATATGCTAAACTTTGTTTTTAAATTCTTTAATTCACTTTTGTTTATTTCATAAGGATTTTCCCGACATAATGATACCTGCCCCGACCAGATCCGTGACTCTGTTGCGATACAGATGAATTATCTACTCAGAATAGTATTATAAAGTGGCTATCTTTTATGCTGTAGATCACTGCTGGTATGTGCGTGCAGAACCTTGATTTCAGCTTGGACTGTAGTATTTATTTGACGTTACTGTACAATATATGTGTATTAAAAGACGGAGCTGTCTTTTATTGTATTATAATAATTATTAATATTAAAAATAGATTAAGAAAGGCATTCTTATTCCAGCATGCATTAATGACACTAACGGGCAACGGCAAAACAGTGGTTAATGGTCTTTATTAGTGTTTGCGGTGTCCAGGCAGCAATGGTCTTTTAGGAAGTTAATAGGTATAATATCCGACAGTGTACAACACCCTCGGTTTAGTCCATTCTTCCACATTTCATGGGGGTGTCCATTACCGTATATGGTTAATCAGGGCGGTTTTGGTATGCAAATACGTGAAAGTGTGCACGAGCCTCGGCGCAGGGCCAAGGTGAGATTCATCATGACAGGTGTGCGTAGAACCTGCGTACGCACGTGTGGTGAATCCCGATATTTCTGTGCGTACACTGATTCTACATTCTGTGCCACTGCTTACGTGTGGAAATAGAACATGTTCTACGTCCACGTTGATGAATGAGGGCCCGGCCCTCATTCATCAACGTGGACGTAGAACTTGACCTACTTCCACACGTAAGCACGGAATGTAGAACTAGCGTACGCACAGGGAAGTCGGCATTCATCACACGTGCGTACGCAGGCTCTATGGTCCTCCGTGTTGATGAATACCACTTTGTTCTACCGTCAATGCTCGTGCATGATTATCCATATATGGTCATGAAAATGAGGAAACACCCCCCATGGGATGTGAAATAATGGACGGACCCGAGCGGAACCCTGAGAAACTCCACGAAGATTGTTCACTGCTGTCGAACCAAGAAGACACTATCGCGTATTGTGGGATAAATAAAAGGCGGACTTGTAAACGGTGATGTCAGATATCAACGGCTCCCTAAGACCATTGCTGCAATTCTGCCTGGACAGCTCAAAATACTAATAAAGACCGTTCGTTGACCACTGTTTGGCGTTGGTTGTGTGTCATTATAACCGTGCTGTAATATGAATGCCTTTATTAGTTGTGTTCGATTGGCTATATGATTTTTAGATGCATCTATTTTGTTGTCGGCTAATAAAGACCGCGCTGGAATATGACTGCCTTTTCCCGTGTTGTTTGATTAATACCCCAGGGATTAAAGTTCTCCTCAATTTGATTCCAAATCGCGATGGATCTCCCGTCAATCTTCTACCTGCTGCATATGATTTCTAGAGGCATACTACAATCTATTTTGATGTCAGTATTGGGTAGCCTATATAAACAATATAATACGAGAGCATATACAAGAACAATGAATCTCACTGCATGTATGATAGCCTGCCTTTCAATACATGAACTTGAATTCCATCATGTCTGTGTGCGGGTCACTGCGGGAACTCACAAGGCTGTTGTCACAATGTAAATAAGAACGTGCACTGAAAAGTTACAGTATGTAGTTGGTTGATCATTTGTATGACAGTCAGTAAACCCTTGCAAAAAGTATCCGTTTTATTTAATGAATTGAAAACATTCAGCATCGCCTTCCTCCCGGCATCCAGCAATAACATGTATCAGGCAAATGCGCATCGCAACATTGACTGAGTGGAATCCAGTGGCGGCCGGTGGGTTTTCGCCACTAGGGGCGCTATACCAAATATTTTGTACAGTACAGTACAGTACCACGCAACACTCGTGATTCGACTCACGCTCACGGCAATGAATCGGCTCTTATGAACGAGTCGCTCAGCTGTTACTACAGCAACACACAACCAGTCAAATAAAGTATAGTCTAGACTCTAATTCACAACTTGAAACACAATATATAAATAGAAAAGTTAGAAACAAAACTCGCCCGTCTACAAACACAGGCAGATCTCTCCCTCTCTCCTTCTCTCTCTCACACACAGCGCGACGTGGAATCGATTCGTTACACAATCAGACCTATTATATACCAAGAATAACTTCAGTATGAGTACAGGGCTGTACACATATTTTGCATATTGTTAAACGAGCCAAGGCTAGCTATTAAACTATCGATATGAATCGAAAATCTGGGACCCTGATGTAAACAAGACAAACGTCTTTCTCTGGTCTGCATCCCCTTAACAATTGTGTGTATTGAGCCGTACTGTATTGTACCCATTCTGCAATCTGTTAATAAAGTTCTCATTCATTCATTCAAACATAGACGATCTCTCTGTCTCTCGGATCAATCAAATCAAATAATTAACACATGTATGTTGTCATTTTAAACAACTCACCATTCATTCATTATGCATCAGCAGCATCAGAGAGCATTTTAGTAGTTACATTTTCAACAAGATTGCTGCTATTTAAACACTTCATGGAAACGGGGTAACGTTAACCTTATGTCGACTGTAGTATTGTATGACCTCGACATAACGTTTAAACGTTAACGTTACTCCGTTCCATGCACTTCTAAGTGGCCAGCTAAGCTAACGGAGCTAACAGCTAGCAGTAGCTGTAACGTTATGCGGCATCAGTAGACAACGTATCATGTATTAAACTAGAGTTAAGATCGCTAATCTACCTTGTTGTTGGCTTGTTGATAAAGTATATCCACTCCATGGCATTGTCCATCCAGCCTGTGTTGATGTCCATCCGGATCTCAGGTTGGTGTGGTCCAAGTAGTTTCAAGTCTTTTTTTTCTTGCATTGTCCGTCTTTCAAACGGTGTTGATTTGATGGATTTAACAGAATTATCCAATTCCATGGTGGTAGCTTTAGCTAACTATAAATCGAAATGAAAATACTCAGTCCTTGAATAAACCGAAGGCGTCTTTTCTTTTTCTCTATTGTGAACTGTAGTAGTGTAGTTGCTGTTGTTGACGAGTAGACTGAACTTGCTGACTTGCTGTGATAAGATACCTCCTCCTGGCGCGAGAAATGCGGCTATGGAAAAAAACTGGCATCGCGTCGGCCAATCAGAGAGCGTCTCCGCGAAATGCGGCTATGGAAATTCTTCACGGAAGTTCACTTTTGCTGCCTAGACCGCTTCAAATAGCGCTCGGATTCCAACATAATAGTCATATTTCAACGCACAACGCCGTATGCACTGATTGGCTGTGACGGAGACAGCGATCAAACTGTGACGCGCAGTCAGAGCGCTATCGCTTCTTGCCCGGGCGAGAAATACGAAAAAATTAAAAAAAACGTCACTTCCTGCCCATGAAAACGCTGTTTTTTTAATTTAGATAATAACGTTATATTGTGCATTGGAAATACAAACATACTTAAAACGAGTAAATATTATTCATTTTAAACATGTTTATATTATTTATAGGGCTATAAAACAAAAAACAAAAACGTTTTTTTTTTCTTCTTCTCTCATTTAACAGGTGGGTCGGCGCCCATAGCGCCACCAGTGGTGAGCCGCCACTGGTGGAATCCCTTTCTATTCACATAACTGCATTTGTGATGGAGCTTTGACAGCTACAGTAACAGTCTATTGGTCGATCCATCTCCAATATCACGATGGACCGTGCCGCGGTGGCAAAGACGTACCCGAGGGTGGAGAGGATCTTGAATGAATTCCATCATCATATATATATGTTGTGTGTCTGTCCACTATGTTTGTTACTTTGTTATTCCCCCCCCCCTATCTATGTAAAGCGACCTTGGGTCTCTTGAAAGGCGCTATATAAAATGAAGCTATTATTATTATTATTATTATTATTATTATTATTATTATTATTATTATTATTATTATTATTATTATTATTATTATTATTATTATCATCACATCTGTGCGGGAGCTCACAAATAGACTGTTAGTCTCAGTGAAGTTTCAACGGAGGTCATCTATTCTAACCAACAAATTGAAGTAGAAAGCATTTCGTGACCAATCTTATTTGGAAACATGACACACATAATAATTTGCTTTTTATTTGAAACAATATCTAATCGCGTTTGGAGGTTGGTGTTTTGCGTCTGCCCCCCCGTGCCAAACAAGCAGGCCAACCTCTTGTTCGCGTGTGAGCCCGTTATAATTACACTACTGTCGCTATTTTGCAATGAACTATAATGAATTACGGGTCATACAGAAGTTGAACACTAATGCACGGAAGCTTATTTCCGCCTTGGAACTAATGCAGGACTGAGGAGTGCTTATGCGTAGTAACGATCTTCTACCACTGGGAGCTAGGTACGCCAGGTCTGACCTGTGCGTAGATGTACGCACGAAGTCAAGTTCAAATCGAAATTGATGAATCCCACTCTTTGCTTAGAAATGATCGTACGCACAGGGTAAGCACAGATCTGTGCGTAGAACACGTTGATGAATGAGGGCCCAGGTCTTCGTTTTCCAACTTATGTTTCTTCTCAATAATTCTTTATGGTTCCAGAATGCGCCCTTTGCAATTCCGGTTCTTCTCTTAATGTCCATGTTAGCTCTTCCACCTTCACTGATCCAGCTTCCAATGTACATGTACTCCTTCACTTGTTCAAGTTTTTCTCCATCCACCTGTATTTTACAAACAGTTCCTGGTGTTTTTTCAATGATCATTACTTTAGTTTTCTTTGTGTTTAGCGACATTCCATAGTTTTTGCATTCGACATTCAGCTTATTCATCATGTCCTGTAGATCTTCTTGACAGTTACAGACTATAGCAGTGTCATCCGCGTATCTTATATTGGTGATGTTCTCTTCGCCAAGTTTGACTCCTTTCCCTCCTCTCAGACCTTTTTTCATCAGTGATTCACTGTACATATTAAAGAGTACAGGGGACAAGATGCATCCTTGTCTTACACCCTTCTCCACCGGGAAGTCCTTTGATTTCTCCTTTCCTATTCTAACATTAGCCTTCTGCCTCCAGTATAAGTTGGCAATTATTCTTCGGTCAGAAACTGGATTACCCCCCCAATATACTATCCAAACCCCCCCACCCCCACCCCCTCCTAATAGACAGTCTCCTCCCCACCGCATGTATATATTCTCTCCCCGCCGTATGTATATTTCTCTCCCACCCCCACACCCCCTCCAAATGTACAGTCTCCTCCCCACCGTATGTATATACTGTATGTATATATATTGTCTTGCTCGAAAAAGAGATCTTTGATCTCAAGTGACTACCTGGTAAAATAAAGGTTAAATAATGTATATTTCTCTCCCACGCACCCACCCCCTCCCTCCTAATGTACAGTCCCCTCCCCATCATATGTATATACTCTGTCAGGATCTATGGGTAACAGTACTGTATATTTGAATATCGTATATGTCACAAATGTAACAGTACTAAATACCTGTATGTCATGTATGTCCCTCTGCCATGAATGTCATGTATGTTGTGTATGTCATAAATGTCACTATGAATTGAAAATGGGGGACCCTGATGTAAACAAGACAAACGTCTTTCTCTGGTCTGCATCCCCTTAACAATTGTGTGTATTGAGCCGTACTGTATTGTACCCATTCTGCAATCTGTTAAATAAAGTTTTTATTCATTCATTCATTCATTCATTCATTCATTCATTCATTCATTCTACACTGCGAACAAACACCCAGGGGAATGCTCCGTGTACACGCACACATTTTCTGTTTCAGAACTGAGAATACTATAGAATAAAGCTTATTTCAAATACACTACGGTTTGAGTTTGAGTCTGAGGATGATCTATCTATAAAGTTTCTGGCTTTATCTAGTGATCTGCTTGACTCCCGATTTCTCCTCCTCCACACAGCAGTGGTCCACTCCACACACGGACTCAGTGAAGTGACAGCGCCCCCTGTGGCGCAGACCGGAGCCGCTCGTGACCAGCAGTGACCACCACGCAGGTTCCTCTCGGCTCAATTGGCAAGTGGCAACCTGTGGAAAATAGGCGCACTGTGCAAAACGCACGCTCGGGGTAGTAATAATAGGGGTTTCTCATACTTTGGTCGTTCGTTTGAAGTAACATACAATGGTATCCTTGACAACTCTCAAAATAAAAAAATATAATAATAATAATAATAAAATAAAAATGCTGACCCGTGAGTCGGTTCTCGTCTTCTTACCTTGAAGGCGACGTCGTGGAACTCCCCGCTGTTGCTGATGGAGGGTCTGCTCGGATAGACCACCCCGTTGGACGGAGAGGCGGCGGGGGCGAGACCTTTACCACTCTTGTCTTTACCGTTACACGGGGGGGAGGACTTGGGGCTCTTAGAAGAACCCCCCTTCCCCTTGAGTGCCTTCTTCCTGGACATAGCCCTCTTTAATTAAAACTGAACTCCGAACAATTAAACGGACGAGTAAATGAAATAGCCGACGCGTTGACCCGTCACTGAACTCGATTACACGATATAAGTTCACCTGTTGTGCGTCAAAACCATGCCTGCGGGAAACTATTATGCGTAAATGGGCACCTCGGATACAGAGCGCACGAGTTCCCAGCTGTTGTCCTGCCTTCCCTGCCTCCTTGAGCCCAAACAACGCTCCAGTTCAACATGTAAACAGCCTGCTCTCTCTCTCTCTCTCTCTCTCTCTCTCTCTCTCTCTCTCTCTCTCTCTCTCTCTCTCTCTCTCTCTCTCTCTCTCTCTCTCTCTCTCTCTCTCTCTCTCTCTCTCTCTCTCTCTCTCTCTCTCTCTCTCTCTCTCTCTCTCTCTCTCTCTCTCTCTCTCTCTCTCTCTCTCTCTCTCTCTCTCTCTCTCTCTCTCTCTCTCTCTCTCTCTTTCTCTCTGCACACGTCAAGGTGCACGCGCTCCTCGATGTTGTATTGTGGTTGAGGCGCGCACCTTGGGAGAGCGTTGTGCGCCATTGAGCGGTGCGCTTAAAGGCACAGTGCCGTCAAAATGATGACTTATTTTATGCATAGAAACTTTATTTAACAGATTGCAGAATGGGTACAATACAGTACGGCTCAATACATACAATTGTTAAGGGGATGCAGACCAGAGAAAGACGTTTGTCTTGTTTACATCAGGGTCCCCCATTTTCAATTCATAGTGAAGCGACGCGCTCTCTATGGCTATACGTTCACACTGCGAGCTTAGTGCTCAATTCTGATTCATTGCACAGATCTGATCTTTTTTGTTTGGCTGTTAACATTATTTATATTGTTTATGTTGCACACACACGGTTGTCTCCACTTTTGAATGTCTGCCGTCTGCTTTCAATGCCATTCAGTCTAACCTGCTTCGTCTTAGACTGGTGTTGAACGCAGACAAAACCAAGGTTGTGTTCTTTTTGAACAAAAATAAGGTCCCAGCAGTTCTTCCTGGCATTTCATCGGACCAAGGGACTTCTATCGAAGTTGTGTCCACCTATACATTTTAGGCCTTTGAATTGATGACAACCTTTTTAGTTAAAATTATACTTATTTTTTAGAAATAAGTCGTGTTTTTCTTTTAATGCCCGGAAACGTCTTGTTGCTGCCACCTTCTTGCCTGTTTTAGATTACGGTGATGTTCTGTACAAGGATGCATCTGCACTCTCTTCACTTGTTAGCCGCCATCTACCATGGGGCGTTGAGATTCATTACTGGTTGTAAGACCCTCATACGCATCATTGTACCCTCTACTCACTATAGGTTGGACATATCTACACTTGCGTAGGACACTGGTACTGCTTCATCTCTAAATCTCTCCTCGGTCTGTTCCCCTCTTACCTATCGTCATGGTGCAGAAACAGAGTCGTTTTGGCCTGCGGTCACAGGATCTTTTAACTCTCTCTGTACCATTTGCCCGCACAGACCCTGGGAAAACAGCCTTTTCCTATATTCTGCACCATCTACATGGAAAAGGAACTGAGGCTCCCGAACCGAATTCCCATTGGGGATTTTAAACGTTGTATATTGAGAGGGCATCCATGGGGGCCTGTTCTTGTTCTTGCTCTTAATTTTATTTATCTAGATTTTAGCCTATCTTAGATTTTTTTTGAGGTACTTGTCTTGTATTTGTCTGGAACTTGTCTTGTGTATTTGTTGTGTTTGTTTGGTGGATCAGGTCGGCGAGGTCGCTCTTGTAACTGAGACTGTGTCTCAATGAGATTTTTACCTGTATAACTAAAGGTTTGAAATTCAATTAAAATATATCTCTTTTTTAAATGTGGCCAATATCAGATAGTCATATTCCTGAATTGACCTGCATGAGCAAATTAACAATAAAGAACATAGCATAATGATTGACAAATGTCAATTTAGAGTGACGTAAAAGTCGCATTGCAAAAGGTCAGACCTGTATCTGACTTAATTAGGACCCAATCAGAATTGAAAATATCAGATTTCATGTGATTTGTGATGTTCACACTGTTCAGACCTGAGTCACATACTGTATGAGCAAAGAAATCAGATTTGGGCCACTTTCATCTGCAGTGTGAACATAGCCATCTCTCTCTCTCTCTCTCTCTCTCTCTCTCTCTCTCTCTCTCTCTCTCTCTCTCTCTCTCTCTCTCTCTCTCTCTCTCACTCTCACTCACTCACTCACACTCACACACTGTGAGTACATCCCATTGACATTCATTCCCTAACCTAATCCTAAAATAGCCCCTAAAATATTCCTGTGTTCATCACTTGTGCATGGGGATATTTGGTCCCCACAGGGATAGCAAAACAAGGACTCGTCACACACACACACACGCACGCACACACAACCTCTCGACTGTAGTGTAGCCTGTACCCAATCAGAGAGCTCAACATATTGTGTAACTCTTTATGAGTGAACACGTCGTCTTTTCAGTACAGCAGAACAATGCGCTCACTTTATTTATTCATGGTGACTAATATCAATGATTTTACATAACCATAAAAATCTGTGACCTGTGCATGTTAACCAGTGACTGACTCACACAGAGAACAACAGTACCCCCCCCCCACCTTCCTTATAGTCCTGTCCATATCTACTGTATATACCAGTCATGGATTCGAGATGGACTTCTAGGAAAGCATCATTAGCCAACAGAGTATATGGAAGATACACAGAGACAGACTTAAAGGAACACACCAACATTATGGGAAACATATGCTTACAGTGTCAGATGAAAAGATAGACTTCCCCTCTGTGCGTTCAGTATGAAGCTATCCGGCTGCAAGCTAGCCTAGCTTAGCACAAACAAAACGACCAGAAACACCTCTCCCAGAGTTTTAAGCTAGGCTAATGGTCCCTATCAGCTTCCATTAATTTGTGCTAAGCTAGGCTAGCTTGCAGCCGGATAGCTTTCTACTGAATGCACAGAGAGGAAATTGGTATCTATCTTCTTGTCTGACTCTGGAGAAGAGTCATTTCCCATAATGTTGTTCCTTTAATTATATAATGTAGGTACAGCAGAAAGGTATGATTCACTGTATGAAGCGAGAAGATGCCACGCACTTCTGTTTACTAGACACTATAGATGTTTAACTCTCAGTAGACTGAGGGAGCGTGGCCTTCTGTTCACTATACACTATAGATGTTTAACTCTCAGTAGACTGAGGGAGCGTGGCCTTCTGTTCACTATACACTATAGATGTTTAACTCTCAGTAGACTGAGGGAGCGTGGCCTTCTGTTCACTATACACTATAGATGTTTAACTCTCAGTAGGCTGAGGGAGCGTGGCCTTCTGTTCACTAGATACTATAGATGTTTAACTCTCAGTAGACTGAGGGAGCGTGGCCTTCTGTTCACTATACACTATAGATGTTTAACTCTCAGTAGACTGAGGGAGCGTGGCCTTCTGTTCACTATACACTATAGATGTTTAACTCTCAGTAGACTGAGGGAGCGTGGCCTTCTGTTCACTATACACTATAGATGTTTAACTCTCAGTAGACTGAGGGAGCGTGGCCTTCTGTTCACTATACACTATAGATGTTTAACTCTCAGTAGACTGAGGGAGCGTGGCCTTCTGTTCACTATACACTATAGATGTTTAACTCTCAGTAGACTGAGGGAGCGTGGCCTTCTGTTCACTATACACTATAGATGTTTAACTCTCAGTAGGCTGAGGGAGCGTGGCCTTCTGTTCACTACACACTATAGATGTTTAACTCTCAGTAGGCTGAGGGGGCGTGGCCTTCTGTTCACTAGACACTATAGATGTTTAACTCTCAGTAGGCTGAGGGAGCGTGGCCTTCTGTTCACTAGATACTATAGATCAGGGGTTCTCAAACTTTTTTATACCACAACCCCATTTTATTTAGGAATCTTTTTTGGCTACCCCACCAACGTTATTTAAATGTGGAAATAAGGAATAGCAAAATAAAAGCACACATTGTTGAACTTGATCATGCATATTTATTAGAAAATGAAATTACAGCACTATGTTATCAATGAAATTAATTCATATTATCAACAAAAGCAACGGAATTGTTTCTGTATACACATTTATAAAACAAGGCATATTTAGCCAAAATATGTTGCCAGAACATGAAAAGAAAATGCAGTCACATACGCTTTGGCAGAGATCCGCTTCTACTCTGAAAATCTGGCCTCACAGATGTATGTTGATGAGAAGGGGACACACTTTCTCAGCGCAGCATTACACAACACTGGGTACTCGTTCCGGACTGATATCCAGAACTTTGCGAGGGCCTGTCCAGTGAACTTGACTTTCAGTAGCTCGTCACACAAAAGACGAATTACCACCCGAATTAAATGATTAACCTGGAGTGTCACTAACGGAGTTTTGTAATCCAGCTCATTATCAGCACATTTCTCTGCCAATGGGTTGTTTTTGTCTGCAAGGAAAATCTGCACTTCTTCTCTGAGTTAAAAAAAAAGGCGATTTAATATTCTGTCTCGAGATAGCCACCTCACTTCAGTGTGGTATAGCAGCTGGTTATGTGCAGAGCCCATTTCGTCGCGACCAACCGGCACCGCTTCTGACAACAAACCTATCCATTGCGAGTCCAGGTTACACACAAAAGACCAGACCCCCGGGCCCCTCCCGCGATTATACATGCGCAGGATCTAGTGAGATGTGTATTGGAATACTGTGTGTCGGCCTCCGTTGATGAAGGGGCGAGACATGGCAAATACACACAGCTACCGGGTGGAAAAGTCGATCGGAGCTTTATCATTTTTTTGCCAATGCCCGACCCCACTGTCACCTACCCGCAACCCCACTTTGGGTCGCGACCCGTAGTTTGATAACTGCTGCATTATTTAACTCAGTAGGCTGAGGGGGCGTGGTCTTCTGTTCACTAGACACTATATAGATGATTAACTCTCAGTAGGCTGAAGGGGCGTGGTCTTCTGTTTACTAGACACTATATAGATGATTAACTCTCAGTAAGCTGAAGGGGCGTGGCCTTCTGTTTACTAGACACTATATAGATCATTAACCCATTCTCTGCCGGAGCTTATATCCATCGCTGTTTGATCTCTGCCAGCGCTATTTGTCTATGGAGATGTTCACCTTCTTTGCAGGGCTATAACTTTTTAAATTGTATTGCTAAATTGACATTACTATGGCCCATTCAACATCAATTATCTATCGTTCAGGATGTAGGAACGTTTTACTTTTTCATTCACACATTCATACAAAAATACCGTCTAGAGCAGTGGTTCTCAACTGGTCTAGCCTCGGGACCCAACATTTTCCTTAGTCATTAAGTCGCGACCCAAAATCTTTAACCACTATGATTTATGTAAAAAAAATTATATTTGCAGTAATACGCAATCTTTCAAAACATGAAATAAACACAAAAAAGTGCAACTATTGCTAAAAACCCAATGAAATAAAATAATAATAAATAATATATGCTTCTTAGCAGATTTCTTAGCTTAACATAACAGACCTAAGTTTGGGGGAACTAATGGGATAACTGGGGTTGCAACAAAAGTGCAACTAGGGCTAAAAACCCAATGAAATTAAATAATAATAATAAATAATTATGCTTCTTAGCAGACTTCTTAGCTTAACATAACAGACCTAAGTTTGGGGGAACTAATGGGATAACTGGGATTGCAAGAAAAGTGCAACTAGGGCTAAAAACCCAATGAAATAAAATAATAATATGCTTCTTAGCAGATTTCTTAGCTTAACATAACAGACCTACGTTTGGGGGAACTAATGGGATAACTGGAGTTGCAACAAAAGTGCAACTAAGGGCTAAAAACACAATGAAATAAAATAATAATAATAATAAATAATATATCCTTCTTAGCAGACTTCTTAGCTTAACATCCCAGGGAACTAATGGGATAACTGGGGATGTTGTTTGCTCCTGACAACAGTCTCAAAGTCTGGGGTGATGGTAGACAAAGCAACTCTGAGGTCATGCTCAATGTCCAATCTGTTCCTCCGCTTTGTCTTCAGCTGGACCAGAGCTGAGAAGCCACTTTCATAAAGTTAGGTAGTAAAAAAAAAAAAATGAAAAAAAAAAGTAATAATTTTTTTTTTTTACACACATCCGCGACCCACTCAAAATGGCCCCGCGACCCACTTTTGGGTCGCGACCCACCAGTTGAGAAACACTGGTCTAGAGTATAAATATGTTTTTATCGTTTTCTGCAGTATTTCCTAGAACTTGAGATATAGACATAAATGCATATATTAGATTATCAAATGCCGTTTGACACCGATGAACGTTATATTAAAAATGTCAACTGTACATGGTCCTAAACGTTATGACTTATCATCTGCGGGTGAACGGAGGGGGGGGGGGGGTCGTTTATAATTCCGTGGCCGACGTTAAATCATTTATGTAGTATGGGTGATATATTAAGTAACGTCAGCCTCCTCTTACCGTTGGGCGATCACACTGGCGCAAACAGATCCCAGTTATGTGATGTTGATCGAGGTGATCCAGTTCCGGTTTGTATTATACTAATATACGTCCAAATCATGTTGTTTATTGAGTTATGGCAACGGATCAATATCCACAGTGTCTGGATTGAGTCCCGGGAGCGATAACGAGTGGCCGGACGGAATAGGGGACGGACCAAGCACTTCCGGCCACTTCCGGTTTGGCAACTCGTCGATCGGCCACGAGGTGGCGGTATTGAAGCGTTGCAGAGTTGAGCGGAGTCCTACAGCACCAGCCAAGACTCCGTGGGTGAAATGCGAATACCATGACGAAAATATGAAATATTGATCTCAAAGACGCATGGCGGAGAATGACGTGTTAACACGTCATCGGCGGAGAACGGGTTAACTCTCAGTAGACTGAGGGGGCGTGGCCTTCTGTTCACTAGACACATTGGGTCACAGGACCAGCTTGTTGCAAATCCAGAACAGAGTGGTAGCCAATCAGAGTATATTATGTAATATGTTCATTAAGGAAGCAGATTGGATATCTGCAATGGCTTGATTTAGTCGATATCCAGGGGATAGAGATCAAAGGGCTTTAGTCATCATTTTCACAACAACAGCAACAACAACAGTTTTAGGCTCAAAGTCACGTAAAACTGCAAAGTAAGACGTTTGTACTTTAGAGGACTTCACAAGTATGGATTTGAGGAACAAAAACGGCGGGTGATTTTTTAGGTGCTTTGAAGACGACAAAACAATCAAAAGCACCCCGTGCTGTGAAAGAGGTGCATTGTGGGAAACAGGTGGGCCACGCTCCATGGTGAACACTGTCTTTCACTGCCCCGTCGACCGAACACATACACTCACTCACTCAACTGTTCACCGCATCTCTGTGATCACAGAAGGCACACAATATGACACGAATCACACTCTACAGCCGGCCGGGCATATGGTAAACATTCTGGGGACGGGAGGCCCATCTGTTCCAAGTCACAGCGGATGCGATACTGTATGAAACCACGCCGCTAGGCCGACAAAGATGAAACACAAGCATGGGTTGCGGTGTTTGTCTTGCGTACCGCGTAATGTTAAGTGTTATACTCTCACCGAACACCGTAGATACCATTCAGTTCAGTTCAGTTCAGAGTTTTTATTTGCCACATGGAATAATACAATCATAGTTTCTTCATTAAAAAAAATAAAAAATCATAAATAGTCATTCCATGGACAAAAGGAGCAGGAAGAAGAATAAATCTTATAGTTACCTGCCCATATAAGAGAATAGAATAGAATATAATTTTATGGGTGGTGAACCAAAGAAAATCACAAAAATAACTAAACGGAGTCGTCGGCACTCAGATAAAACCAGCATCCACAAGGCAAGAAAATTATAAATATAGTTTCAAAAATATATTTAAATAAAGAAAAAGAAAAAAGTTAACTGATGTAAATGAGACTGATGTAGTAGAGATGTGATCGACTGTGTGGTGGCATTGAACTCTGACGTAGACAGATCTTCATGATCAATATAGGTTTAAGAGGGGAGTACAAAGTACATGTAGATTAAATGAGCTTGTCAAGTCATCTTTATTTCTATAGCACATTTACAAATGACTAAAGCCAGACCAAAGTGCTTTACAGGTACAGTACATGATAAAAAACACATACACTACAGTAATAAGTAAAAATACACAAAAATTACAGAAAAGGTACTGTTCAATTAAGAGAAAAAAACAAGAACAAGGTGCAATATAAAAGAGTCAGGACATTTGATGAAAAGTCCAGAGTAGCAGCAAAAGTGGCAGGCTAACTCTGGTCAAAGGCCGGGAAAAGAGGTGCGTGCTAACTAAGAGGAGCTCTCATGTTTAAATATTTTATCAATGGAGTTAGCCTTTCAGATATGTGTTATTTTTTGGAAATGTGTTAGGCCTATACATCTTAAATGTTGAATATAATTGTTTTTATTTCAATTTGTATTACGAATTGTATTCTGCATTTGTATTCTGTTATTGTATTATTTTCTTTGTGAGGACCCCAGGAAGACTAGCGGCCATTCATTTGACAGCTAACAGGGATCCTAATAAAACAAACAAATACGAATGTAATACTTGTATTAACACAGAGCAGCAGTGTTACAAAGGGTCAGATTAAACCGAATATATATATTTATTGCCTGAGATCCCATGTATAATATTTGTATATCGTTTGATATCCCCTGTATATTCCTTGTACAATATATACGGAATATCCCTTTACCTGGTAGCAGGACAGACCATAATATTCGTTCTCCTATTGGAAGCGATCCCCCGGCGCCACTGCCTTACCCCCTCGAGCTGACTTCAAAGGTACCGACGAGATATGTCTGTACATGCCCAGCTTCTGCCCACTAATACGGCTACCGAAAGCAGAATGGCACTATTTGTCCACGGTACATATAAATACGGCGCGGCGAATACAGAACCTCCCTTGCAGTTCCCCTTTCAGTTCGCCTTCAGTTCAGTCTGGTTCAGTTACCCAAGCAACGTCTCACCCACTACGCAACGTGGGCAGAGCAGGGCTCGCATTGCCCCAAGATAGAGTCTCGTGTTATCCTAATACGTCTGTTTGTCGTATCGTTCGCTATTTATTAGTAAGCCTTCATTACGAGTCAAAGACCACGTGGAGTGAGTGATTGTGCGTCTACATAGAGCACTTATTGCCCGTGCTAATAGTATAGTAACGTCAAGGTCAACCGTGCACTACCGCACCGGAGGATATCTACACCGGACCAGCACCACGGAGGATTTACACCCCGCCATCAGTGCCACTTTCCGGCAAGGACTATTATTCTTCATTCTTCACCAAGCCGCTGGAAGCAGAGAACCGTCTACACCCACTGCTGTGGGATCCACGTGCCTGTGGGGACATCACTCAAGCCCGTTTCTGTCGTACCAGAGACTCCACGGCTCTCACCTACACGGCGCGCATCCTGGGACCAGGCTGCTTCTCCCCGCTGCTCCAGGGGTGACATCGCCTCCGTGAACCATTGACTTGCCTAGAGCTTTGCCTCCTTCTGCTGGCTTACAACCGGTAGTACCCCCTATCCCAGAATAACCATAGAGATAATTCTTAATATTCACTATTGATTTGCCTGCACATTCTATTTGCCTTATAAGCGCATCCCAAGTGACCAAAGTACTGTAACCTAATATCCCTTTTATGTAATAAATATTGTAAACTAGTATTTTGTGTGGAAAACCGTGTTATTGTGGGAGTGTTCTAATCTAATATACTTATGTACAGTATTGGCCAGTAGTACATAGACGGTAGTGATTTAATGATATCAGTACTTGATTAATACAGTCAGGGAATTGTACCCCTCAGTTACAATTGGTCCTTCGATAGCCGGAGAATAATTAGCGTAATATTAATATAATATTAATATTGACATGGCCGATGACGAACACTCCACAAACGGTTCTCCTAAGCTAGATCGCCCGCAGCGCAGACGGCAGCCACCTCCCTATCTAGAGGCATACTCTGTCAGTCCAATACCTAGCTTTAAAGGGAAGTTAAACGCGGAAAAAGTAGAAAGTAAAATTATGTCCGACCCTAACAACCAGGTTACCCCGACCACAGAGGCCCTACTGGGTGCTAATGTAACTGACCAAGCTCACGGTGGGGACCAGGAGGGAACTGACACGACTTTACCCCCAGACAATACCGAAGAAATAGCCCCCGATCAGCTCCGGGAGGAAGACAACCCTAAAGAGACGCGCACCCAGGAGACGGATCTCCTCGGTACGCAACAGGAGAACGGATCTCCAACAAGTACTGCCGGGAGCCGATCGCCCCGAACGGCGTCTTCCCCCAGCGAGGCGGACAAGATGCTGGCGCAGGCACTCATCGCCACCCTGGCAGCCTCCACCGAACGCGATCGACTTCAAGCGCAACAGACGTGCGAGCGCGAACATTACGCAGGTGAGCGAGAGCGCTTCCAGGCGCAACAAAGGAGCGAGGACGACCGAATAAGACTGGAGACCAGACGCCTCCAGACAGAAGAGAACATCGAGAGAAGCCGCGCCGACGTCGCAAATGCACAGCTCCACGCCGCCCATGCCAGCGCCAATGCGCAGCGCGACGCCGCCAATGCCCAGCGCGAAGCAGCGCGCGACGCAGCCCATGCCCGGCGCGAGGCAGAGCGCGACCGGCTGCAGGCGGAGCTGATGGACAAACTGGTTGCCATGGCGACACCCCCTCACTCCGCACGGAGCTCCCAGAGATCGTCGAGACATGGGTCTAGGACACATTCCCCTACCCGACGAAGTGACCCGGGACCCCGCCTACAGGAGGATCCTGTCCACGTCTCCGAACCCCCTCCCCAGCCGGTCCATACGAGACCCAGCAACCGGGTAACGGAACCGGACCACGCCGAGAGACTGAACAGACGACTCCAGGTCCTAGCAGAGGAAGAGGAGGAGGAGGAGGAGGAGTGTCAAGCCGACCAGCAGCAACGTGCTCTGGCCCAGGAGGCCCAGTACAGCCCCGACCAGCAGCAACGTACTCAGGACCAGGAGGTCCAGTACAGCCCAGAAGTCAGCCCCGAGGCCCTGCGCTACAAACCCCCGACTCAACTCACGGGTGAGTTTGACGCACCGCCAGCCCCGAGGAACAGCACCTGGGTACCCGACCTTCGGTACCCACCAAGTACCAGCCCAAGACGACACGCAAGAGGAGACTCGCCTAGGAGGCCTCTCCCCCAACGCTCACCGATATGCCAGTCATCCATGACATCATACATTGCCACGCCGTCATTTCCCGACTTCGCCTATGAGAGTCGAGCACAGTACACGGAGCTCCGGATGTGCCTAGAGACAATGATGGTGGATGTCGCTGATGAACGCCACAAGTATGCAATATTACTGAAGCACCTGAAAGTACCGCGAGCGCACAATATAGCGCTGGCCTATGCCACCTCTTCGACACCATACACAGCGGCCCTAGCGGCGCTGGACCAGAGATATGGACGTATATGGGATTACGTAATAGAAGAGATAAGGCATATTGACCGCTTACCCCCAGCAACAGACAATCGCTCACTAGACGACCTGTCAATCAAAGTGCAGTCCCTGGTAGGGATGCTGGGAGCGCAATGGGAAAAGGGCATGCACGAGATATACGCCAACTCTAACGTCGAGAGGATCTTAGAGAAGCTGCCGCCCGCCAGACAGGAGCGCTTCAGGCGGCAAAGAGACTACCGGGATCCCAACGGCCCCGAGCCATCCCTCCTTGATCTAGCCGACTTCCTGGCGAGAGAAGTCAGCAGCTTACGACTGGATACATTCGGGCGGAGCACGCCAAGCTCCAGAGAGGGACCCAGGAGAATAAATGATGCAAGAAGATCGGTGACTGTCATGCACCAATCAGAGTCAGTACCGCAGCACCAGAACCACAACACCCCCTCGACGAAAGAGGACCAGTGGAAGATTGAGTGCCAGTACTGTGAGGGAGAACATCGGCTCCATCAGTGCGAAGACTTCAAGAAGCTGACCACGGATGATGTGAGCCAGTGGGTCAAGGACCACCGCCGCTGCTTCCGCTGCGCGCGCAGCCACCTAGCAGCTGAGTGCCACTTGAAAAGGAAGTGCAGCAGGTGCGGTGGCACCCACCTGGAGGTCCTGCATGACCTCAACAAGCGTCAGCCACGACAACCGAGTGGGCCCGTCGCGGTACTGTACCATGCCGAGGCGGTGGCACCAGCACCGAAGAGCCCCCAGACCGCTCCCTACTGTACCTACTGCGACGGCGGACACTGGCTGGCACAGTGCGCCGAATATAAGACACTGAACCCCGTCCAAGTGAACCAGTGGCGTGAGGCGGCCCAGGCGGGCGCCGCTTACCGCGCAGCACGGTGCGGAGCCCACCAGAAGGTCCAAGACAACCGACCAACAGGAGTGCTCCACATTGACCAGCACAGCGAGACCCCCCGAGTGCTCCTCAAAGTGGTCAGGGTGCTCCTGAGCCACGGGGACAAAGTCATGGACACTTACGCCGTCCTTGATGACGGGTCAGAGACGACCCTTCTGCTCGCGTCCGCTGCGGCCCAGCTGGGACTGCGGGGGAGCGAGAACCAAATGACGATTCGGACAATAAGAAGAGATTTAAAGACGATAAAGGGCGAGAATGTCTCCTTCACTATCGCAGCAAGCGGGCAGCCAGAGCGACGGTATAGGATTACAAATGCTTTCACCAGCCAAGAAATAGGACTATCACAGTGCACCTACCCCATCCCACAGCTGATGGATAAATATGTGCACCTGCGTCAACTACCTATCCCGCTCATAGACGGCGCCACCCCGACCCTGCTGATAGGCTCCGACCATGCAGACCTCATCGTCCCGATAGACCGGGTCCATACCGGAACCCGAGGCTGTCCTGCAGCAGTCGAGACCCGCCTAGGGTGGACACTACAAGGCCCCCTCGCTAAATCTCTCAACCGAACAGCAGCCACTAGCTGCCTCCACTCCAGAGCGACAGAAGAAGACACCGGCCTCTCCCCCGTACAGCAGAGGCTATTGACATTAAGCGAGAGGCCCGTGAGAGAACCGTGGGTACCAGAGGGAGTTCGGAACTCCACCCCCCTCAGCTGCGCTTCAGACGTAGCTGACCTTGAACCCAGCACCCCAAGCGACTCCTTGACGGGGCGGCCGGGACCGGCCCCTCCTCACACGGGGTACAGAGCGAACAAGAGAAACAGACGGAGGAGGAGAAAGCACAGCCAAGCCCAGATCAAAGCAGTCTCAGGCCCGCTTCCTCCTAAGCCCCCCTTCATCCCGTCCAGCCGCCATGACCATAGACCAGTCACCACCCCGAGCTGCGTGGCCGGCCGGCCGCGTAAGCAAAGTGACCACTGGTGCCGACGGAAAGGTCAGAGTGGCAGAAGTGCTCGGCCAAGGGCGGATCTACAACCGACCCGTGGCGAGGCTGATAGAGTCGCCAAGGCTCCCCGACTCGCCTAATGACGACCATGACCCCTGACTTTGTGAACTGACCGACCCCTCACAGACATTGAGTAGTGGACAGTGCGGTTAATCTGTCTCTGCTTAGCTAATTAGGTGGGACTAATTAGGGGGCGGCTGTTACAAAGGGTCAGATTAAACCGAATATATATATTTATTGCCTGAGATCCCATGTATAATATTTGTATATCGTTTGATATCCCCTGTATATTCCTTGTACAATATATACGGAATATCCCTTTACCTGGTAGCAGGACAGACCATAATATTCGTTCTCCTATTGGAAGCGATCCCCCGGCGCCACTGCCTTACCCCCTCGAGCTGACTTCAAAGGTACCGACGAGATATGTCTGTACATGCCCAGCTTCTGCCCACTAATACGGCTACCGAAAGCAGAATGGCACTATTTGTCCACGGTACATATAAATACGGCGCGGCGAATACAGAACCTCCCTTGCAGTTCCCCTTTCAGTTCGCCTTCAGTTCAGTCTGGTTCAGTTACCCAAGCAACGTCTCACCCACTACGCAACGTGGGCAGAGCAGGGCTCGCATTGCCCCAAGATAGTCTTGTGTTATCCTAATACGTCTGTTTGTCGTATCGTTCGCTATTTATTAGTAAGCCTTCATTACGAGTCAAAGACCACGTGGAGTGAGTGATTGTGCGTCTACATAGAGCACTTATTGCCCGTGCTAATAGTATAGTAACGTCAAGGTCAACCGTGCACTACCGCACCGGAGGATATCTACACCGGACCAGCACCACGGAGGATTTACACCCCGCCATCAGTGCCACTTTCCGGCAAGGACTATTATTCTTCATTCTTCACCAAGCCGCTGGAAGCAGAGAACCGTCTACACCCACTGCTGTGGGATCCACGTGCCCGTGGGGACATCACTCAAGCCCGTTTCTGTCGTACCAGAGACTCCACGGCTCTCACCTACACGGCGCGCATCCTGGGACCAGGCTGCTTCTCCCCGCTGCTCCAGGGGTGACATCGCCTCCGTGAACCATTGACTTGCCTAGAGCTTTGCCTCCCTCTGCTGGCTTACAACCGGTAGTACCCCCTATCCCAGAATAACCATAGAGATAATTCTTAATATTCACTATTGATTTGCCTGCACATTCTATTTGCCTTATAAGCGCATCCCAAGTGACCAAAGTACTGTAACCTAATATCCCTTTTATGTAATAAATATTGTAAACGAGTATTTTGTGTGGAAAACCGTGTTATTGTGGGAGTGTTCTAATCTAATATACTTATGTACAGTATTGGCCAGTAGTACATAGACGGTAGTGATTTAATGATATCAGTACTTGATTAATACAGTCAGGGAATTGTACCCCTCAGTTACAAGCAGGATGACAGACGTGTTTCAGTCCCGGCTCTCCTCAGCGTTACTAGACACCTGCGGGTGTGAGACCCTTATTGACTAGCAGCCAGGGACTAATAACAAACAGCTGATCCAATCATCAAAAATTATTAGTAAGAAGAAATAGTAATAAGAAAATTCAAGTCATCACATTCTGTTCTTGCAACAACCAGATGATTAACCGATTGATTTATACATGAATAAAAATAGCATGTATGCACATATGTAAATTCATCACACGTGCAATACATCATAAAATACATACATTAAAACGTCATCAACAGAGAAATGCTAGTAAGAAAAATAACACTAATATATATATATACACTGTATCATGTTCTGTTAATGCAAAGAGACCAATTCATTTACACACTAACAATAGGCAAATGCTGCAGGTACATCCATATGTAGACTCATGTGCATAACCTTCATAGAAAATACAAACAGATATACATATGTATTCATAAGAAAACAAGACAACAGTGAATGGATACTCTGTGGTGTGTCCAACAGGCCTCTCTCTGGAGAAGTCTCTGCCCTACTCCTCTTACCAGTGGCTACCCATACAAATCATCAAAACATCATCAAAAACCCATTCTTAGTAAACAAAATAAAAAAGGAAATAGTAATGCTGTGTAATATAATAATATAATAGCAATGTCATTATCAATGAGGACCATTTCTTACATCCCCACACAGGCCACAGAAAGTTAGGGGTAGAATTACATGTAATCTACCTATTGAAGTGTCCTTGTGGGTTTTGTTATGTGGCCAAAGACAAAAGGGGAATTGAGAATTGATTTCAGAGTAACATCAGAAATAAAGATGAGGTCTTGTGTAACCGGACACTTTAATTATTCTGTTTATTAATTTAATTATTATTAAGTATATCTGTATGTCATAATGAATTGAAAATGCGGGACCCTGGTGTAAACAAGACGAAAGTCTTTCTCTGGTCTGCATCCCCTTAACAATTGTGTGTATTGAGCCGTACTGTATTGTACCCATTCTGCAATATGTTAATAAAGTTTTCAATCAATCAATCAATTCACCAGAAGGTTCCTGACTATTTAATGAGGGTCACATCCACAAATGTACATGATGTGATATTGCTTCTGTGAATTAGCAAAAGTATTACATAATTGTTTTACATTATTTGTGAGTGCAGACGACTCAGTTTGCTCACTACTGTCACAAACATGACAAAAAGGGAGTCCACACGTGAAATATGTATGGATAAGAATCGGTGATGAATGCAGTGTATGGATGAGTGAAAAGTGAAGTATGGTGTGGTGTAAGTAGGAAACATTTTACTCAATGGGTGGTGGACAACCTGGTGAGGAGATGGAGAAGAGAGAGAAACTGTTGTATCATTGCAACAGTTTCATGTCTTGTTGTACAAAACTTGTAATTCGCTTTTGATAAAAGCGTCAGCTAAATGACTAAATGTAAATGTAACGAGAGACAGGTTTATAGACAGGCAGCTGTCAGTGCCCATGGTGCGTCTAATTGGGCTGATGAGCCACCCACTGCCATGCGCCCTAGAGAGGCAGTAGACTCACCAATAAGCAGGCAGATTGGGCGCCGTCACGCTACACATTCATTTATTACAAAATGAACGTTTTGTTATCAAAAGAGACACATTCTATTAAGTTCGCACTTCAAACAAGTTTCGTTTTGGGCCGTCAACAGTTCAGAGCAACTCGAATAATTTGATTAAACAATCCTCGCTTTTAATTTACTACAATGCGTTTCATTGCATGGCAGCGATGTGCTCCAAGGCGTCTAGTCTGCTGGAAATAGAAACTAAGGAGAAT
Organism: Notolepis coatsorum; assembly: GCF_963971535.1. Taxonomy (NCBI): domain Eukaryota; kingdom Metazoa; phylum Chordata; class Actinopteri; order Aulopiformes; family Paralepididae; genus Notolepis; species Notolepis coatsorum. The sequence goes on along the minus strand of NC_140174.1, from coordinate 28,808,757 downwards.
AATCAAATCATTCAGAATCTCCAAGAGTCCCAAGTCATTTAAAAAAAAAATCAGAAAAGTACATAGTTAGCTCAATTTCAGTCTGCTGGGCATCAACACTTAATTATTTGCGGGGCACATTTGTTTATATCTTCATACATTTTAAAATAAAAATGACACTTGCTTATTCATTTATTCAACAGAGGAAAAGTTTATTTATATATTAGAAAAACAGGAAGGAAACATCTTCTGGTAGCCTACTAAGCATACAGTAGTCACCGGTTCAAAGTGGCAAAGGCATTACATTTCAAATGTTTTGCGATAAAGCATTTAAAAAGCAGTGGTTTGTATTTTATTTTAAATTAAATTAACTAAATTAATTGTATCATCGGAATAGTCAACATAACAATGAATTATATAACTAACAGGCATTAGCGACGGCCCTAGGCTGGCTATGGATCCGGGGTAAGACAATGACATAGTCAAATATGAATACATTTGTATCATTGCAACAGTTTCATGGTTTCAATGGGGACCACGCTGCAGCAAAGCCCCCTGGCCCTCTGTAATAGAACACTCTGTAACAGAACATACAGAACATCTCTGGCACAATGGAACAGTACTCAAATGTCCTCCTGCATGCAAATAATGATGCACGAAAAGAAACGAACGAGGCTAATCATCCCTGAGAACAATTCACACCAAAAATGACATGTGTAGAACAACAGAATGTACCGCTTTCACAGGAACCTTTTATAGAGATAAACGTCTTCACTCTAGGCTTGGATCTGTGGTACCGGTGTTACCCGGTGTTCAGGCCGCGTCTATGCCTTCTACAACGCTGTTCGGTTTCCGGGTTCCTCTGATTGGCCGCTGACCTATGCTATTACGCCCCCCTTTACACTCTCGCGCTGTGAAGCGCCAGCGGGGCGATGCAGTGGTTTCTCCCCGGCTTCCGTGCGCCGCGCTGCCGCCGGCTTGACTCGGTCCAGCTCCAGCAGCAGCGGCCGTCTTCCGCCGCCTGCGGTATCCTCCCTCCGAGGCGGCTCGTTCTTATTATTATCCCCCATTGTTCAGGTCGACATGGTCGCACAAACAACCGTTGGAGGAGTAGTGGGGGAGAAGAGGAATATTTTTTAAATAGCAAGAATTATCGACTGGCAACTCTGTGCTCGTGAATGAATGAATGAATGAATGAAAACTTTATTTAACAGATTGCAGAATGGGTACAATACAGTACGGCTCAATACACACAATTGTTAAGGGGATGCAGACCGGAGAAAGACGTTTGTCTTGTTTACATCAGGGTCCCCCTGTTTACATCAGGGTGCAGCTGCAGCTGCTGTATGGAGAGAGAGGCACACAACAACAGACAAGACAGCCGGTTACAATCACTGAGCTGTCTGTCTGTTGTTGTGTGCCTCTCTCTCCATACAGTACCAGCAGCTGCAGGTATGACGAGCACAGAGTTGCCAGTCGATAATTCTTGCTATTTAAAAATATTCCTCCGCATCGCCCCGCTGGCGCTTCACAGCACGAGAGTGTAAAGGGGGGCGTAATAGCATAGGTCAGCGGCCAATCAGAGGAACCCGGAAACCGAACAGCGTTGTAGAAGGCATAGATGCGTTCAGGCCCCGCAGAGTGCATGACTCGCCCACCTCTCTCATCGGCGTGTGCTCTTTCTTTTATAGTAGAAATAAAACCCATTTAGTTCATTTTGGCACATAAGTGGTCACATAAAAAATTAAATAAAACTACTTTGTAAAATACCAAGCGTGTTATCAATGCTTGGTCAGAAGACGTTATAAACTGAGCGTGTCGCACGGAGAGCAGAGCTATTTTATAGGTTGCAGTACAGAGTAGCTTGTGTTTCACTTTCATTTAGAGTAGATTTGACTTTGCGTGAAGGAGAGAAAGGAGGCTCAGTCTAGAGACTAGTTATTTCACATTAAACCCTGCAGCAGCTCGACTGGAGAGGAGCTGAGGACCAGCAACAGTTAGCCCCTTTCGTGACTGTGTATGCACGCCTTGCTTTGAATACGCAGTCACTTGCTCGACGTTACTAGCCATGTTAATGTGCACCATGAAGCACTGGTTATTTACGAACGGTTCGTTCTAAATTTATCACATAGAAATTTCAAAGGTACTCACAGTTGCACGAGGGTTTCACACACAAAACCGGGGTGGTTTGAAAACTCGGCGATGCTAATAAACATTTAAATTTCTTTTTATAAACGAGTAAAAATCACTGAGGTAGCTTCTTCCACATTTTGACATGCCGAAGCGCTGTGATTGGCTTCTTCTCTTCTTCTGCTTTGTCACATGCCTGGTGCGCCCAGCAATCACAGCACTCCGGCATGTCAAAATGCGGAAGAAGCCATTTTGATGCAACGCTACCTCAGTGATTTTTACTCGTTTATAAAAATTATTTAAAATGTTTATTAGCAACACCGAGCTTTCAAACCACCCCGGTTTTGTGTGAAACCCTCGTGCAACTGTGAGTACCTTTGAAATTTCTGTGATAAATTTAGAACGAACCGTTCGTAGGCGGTTAGGTGGCCGAGCGGAGATTGCGTTCGTCACCAACCCCGGAGCTGTGAGCTGGATTCGCCTGTTCGAATCCAGCTCACAGCTCCGGGGTTGTCACCAGCTTGGCTGGCCGTCTGCACTAATACAATTGGCTGTATTAGAGGGTGGGAGAAGCTGGCGGGGTGGGTCCGGGTCATTGTAAACAGCGACTCCTACAGTTCGGTCGGGGCGCCTGCTAAGCGCGGATAGGACCTGAGGGGGATAGTGTGATCCTCCCACACGCTACGCCCTCTCAATGAGAATCTGCGCTGCCAGGTGAAAAGAAGCGGTGATTGGATGGACGTGTGTCGGAGGAAGCACGTGGTGTCGTGGTAGCCTCCACTCTCCCAGATGATCCGAACCGTTCGTAAATAACCAGTGCGTCATGGTGCACATTAACACATTGGGCGCCAATAATGTCGTACAACGTGTTTCAAGGTCATGCTAATTCTGCCAAACCATGGCGTATGACGTTATTGATATCATATTTCATTTTTTCGCCATGGTATTCATAATTCCCTCACCCAGCCTCGGCTGATACAGTGGGAGCCTGCACAACTCTGCAACGCTTCAATACTGCCGCCTGGTGGATGATCGGGCGAGTTACACCGGAAATGGATCTCTGGTGATCTCCGTGCATCTGGGAAATGTGTCCGGCACTCACATATTGTTGCGGGACTCTAGACACACATCCGTGTATATGGATCGCTGCCATAAATCAATAATCGATATGATTTGGGCGTTTATTATTATTATACAAACCGGAAATGGATCTAGTAGATTGCGTCAAATAAGTGGGATCTTTTTCCTCCAGTCTCATCGGCGAACGGTAAGAGGACGCTGACGTCATTTTCAGCGTGTTTGTTTATTATTATCCATGCAAACTGCTCTGATCAATATATCACCCATACTACATAAAGTATTCACTGACGATCACGGAATTATAAACGACCCCCCCCCCCCCCCGTTCATCCGCGCATGATGAGTCATAACGTTTAGGATCATGTACAGTTGACATTTTTAATATAGCGTGTATCGGCAACAAACTGCAGTTGATAATCTATATATGTGTTTATGCCTATAACTCACGTTCTAGGAATTACTGCAGAAAACGATAAAAACATATTTATATTCTAGACGGTATTTTCGTATGAATCTATGAATGAAAAAGTATAACGTTCCTACATCCTGAATGATAGATAATCGATGTTGAATGGGCCATAGTAATGTCAATTTAGCAATACAATTTAAAAAGTTATAGTCCTGCAAATAAGGTAAACATCTCCATAGGCTTAGAGTGGTGGCAGAGAGTGGTATGAGACGGGCAAGTTAATGTGGTAGTTAATGTGTTAACATGGCTAGTAACGTAGAGCAAGTGACTGCGTATTCAAAGCAAGACGTGCATACACTGTCACGAAAGGGGCTAAGCAACAGTATGTTTGCGTGATGCGCTAAATAAGGCTGCAGCTACATTGATCCGTCACTCATCTGCCAGTTAAAGGATAGAACATTTACGGAAGATTTTTTTATTTTTAAAAACATAATGTCAACTCTGTCTGTCCAACAAATGGATAATAAGTCCTTGAAAATTTATTAAAAACAGTCGTAGACACAGTGGATCAATGTAGCCGCATAATGTTAAAGATCAAAGTAAGCGCTCTACATATATTGATATTATTTTGTAAAATGTCCGGTGTCACTGGTAACACAGATGTTGTTCATGCAAAATTTCACATCACCGTGGCAACCCTACTTCATTCCAAAACAAGAGGATTTGAGTTACATTCATATGGGAGTTGATTTCAGTCTTTCATTGAGATCGTTTAGAATTAAAATATTCTATTCTACCCTCATCCCAGTTCGATCCGCTCATCACTTTATGAGTCTGACAAGGAGGGCAAGACCATGTCGTCAACATCTTCCAGGTAATCTAGGATCAGAGGGTGGCGTTACATCCTGTTGCGTGGCAGGTGTGGGTGGGGCCAGTTCCTGGACTGGAAGTAGCCCCGCAGCCCCTCCAGGTTCACGGGGGGGAAGTAGGCTGCGATACGCTTCCTCAACCACCACTTACCCTCAGCTGCCGGTGGGCTGCCTGGCACACTGAACTTATACCTGTAGTGTTCCCCTCGTATCCAACTGAGAGAGAGAGAGGAGAGGGAGAGAGAGAGAGAGAGAGAGGTAGACAGATAAAGAGAGAGAGAGAGAGAAAGAGACAGAGAGATATAGAGAGAGAGAGAGAAAGAGACACAGAGAGAGAAATAGAAAGAGAGATAGAGCCAGAGACACAGAGAGAGAGGCACAGAGAGAGAGAGAGATACAGAGAGAAAGAGACAGATACAAGAGAAAGAGCCAGAGAGAGAGACACAGAGAGAGAGGTAGAGATATAGATAAAAAGAGAGTAAGAGAGATGGAGATAGAGAGGCACAGAGACATAGAAAGAGAGAGCGAGAGAAAGAGAGAGAGAGAGAGAGAGAGAGAGAGAAATAAAGGGAGACACAGAGAAAAATAGATAGATAGAGAGGTGGAGGTAGAGACAGAGAGAGAGGGGGATATAAATAAAAGTAAGCTTTCTTCTTAATTGTATTTAAGTTAAGAATTAAATAGGAAAGAAAGGGAAATAAACTGTGTGCTATTCAGGCCACCAGAGGGCGCTAAAGAACAAGGAACTGCACCTGGTGTGAATTTTCTCATCTAAGAAAACCACCCAGACACACCATAGAACTCTTTCGACAGACATGCGTGTGCACGCACACAGAGACAGACACTTAAAGCCCTGCTGAGGCCGTTAATGCGGTCAGTCCAGCTGTCTAAAGGCGACAGCTGGGTTTTTGTTTTTGGGAGGGAAACCTAAACCAAACCATAAGATGGAACCAATACAAGGGCCGTGTTGATTCTGTCTCAACATTGCTGCTTTATTAAGGTCACCAGAGTTTGCTCTGAACAGCGTAAATCAGCCTTTTGCTATGATGCCCCCTAGCTCATGCAATGAACTCCAACGTCCTTAAAGCTTGAGATTCTCCCCTCTGTTGCAGAGTTTAAAACCTTGATCTCCAACCTTTATCAATCAAGTTGTACGTGTTTTCTTATTTGTTTTATTTGTTATCCTTGATTTTTGCCTCGTCTTGTTGTCTTATTGTTATGATTTTATATGCTGTGTGATTGTATGTACACTGTAAATGAGGGAAACCTCAGCCTAAATAAAGGTTTGAAATGAAAATTAAACATTGTCCCCAAAAGTAGTTAGAATAAAATATTTACATCCAAATGTGAATGTGGGAAAACGTTGATTGCGTTAATGTGCACGTTCCCTGTCAGGCTGGTGAATGTGATAACTTGTTGGGCCCATGACCTGTCAATGAGGCTCCAACAGTGAGCGAGTATTGGCTTAGTATTACCTCTTAAGCTATTTTTTAATATTCACTTGTCCCCTTGTCAGATTTGGTGTGGGGAGTTGAACTGGTCAGGTTGACGCTACGACCCCCCCCCCCCCCCCTTCCCTCCATTCAATCGATCATATCGGCGTGTCTCGCGTGAGTAATGACAGCGGTCAACGTTAAATGAAATCCCCTGGTCTCTCACCTGGGGGCGCTCTCTCTGCCCTGGAAGGGGTTGTGGTCCATCAGGGAGAGCAGCGTGGTGTCATTGGCCAGCAGACGACCGGCTATATGGATCACCCACTCACTCTGCTCGTACGTCTGGAGAGAGAGAGAGAGAAAGAGAGAGAGAGAGAGAGAGAGACACAGAGAGAGAGAGAGACACAGAGAGAGACACAGAGAGAGAGAGAGAGAGAGAGAGAGAGAGAGAGAGAGAGAGAGAGAGAGAGAGAGAGAGAGAGAGAGAGAGAGAGAGAGAGAGAGAGAGAGAGCGCAGATGAATAAAGATGGATCGAGGGAGATAATAAAATCGAGACCAAGGGAGAGCGAGACCAAGGGAGAGAGAGAGAGAGAGAGAGAGAGAAATAAAGGGAGGAGGGAGATGGAGAGAGGGAGATATGGGGAGGGGGAGAGAGATCGGTGCGGGCGAGGATGAGAAGAGGGTGAGATGGAGGAAGAGTGAGATGGAGGAAGAGAGAGAGGAGCAGAGAGAGAAAGAGAGTTGAGCAGAGAGAGAAAGAGAGTTCAGCCACTAACGAGGTGTTCAGAGTTCAGCTCAGAAGACTTGAAGTAAATGCATGAAACCACTGCCCTCTAGTGGCTGCAGGGTTCCTACACATTCTGTATTCCTTCATAGACACAATAAACCAATATTTGTCCGTTGTTACATTCTTGGTCAAATAGTTGATTTGAATTTCCCCAGAGCAAGAAGCAGACAATATCAAGCTGTCTCAACTTTCAAGTAGCCTTTTTTAGCCTCGAGTTGAATCAACTAAATATGAATGACATGAACTTGATATTTAATAGTCACTTTCTCCAATTAGTTGATAAAAAGGCTTGAAAACATTACTTGTTTATTGTTTATTACATATTTTGAAACAACAAGGACTGGGTGGTTATGACCTTAAATGCATATCATGGTATATTATCATCTCCTGGCATTAAAATGTTGTAATGTTTGTTTAGTCAACATGCGATACATTTGCGCTACATTAACACATTAATTGCCAATAACGAGTATACTCGTTATTGGCCGCCATGCGTTGAGTGCCAACAACGAGTAAACTCGTTTTTATGATCGTTCTTTCTTTTATTCGCTATTGGCATTCATAATTCATCCAAGAAGCCTCCGGGAGCCAGCTGGACCCTGTCTGATATTTCAACGCCTCAATACCGCCGCCTGGTGGATTTCGGGCGAGTTACACTCCACTCTAAACCGGAAGTGGCGCTCGGTGCATCGGGAAAAAAGCTCCGCCAGAGATATGTTGTTACGTAGATCAATATACACACCTCGAGTGCATTGGATCGCTTTCGAGACGCAAGAATCAATATGCTTTCGGCGTTTATTGCGTCATACAAACGGAAAATGGATCTAGCAGATCAACGTCAAATAATTGGAATTTTTTTTCTCCAGACGCATCGGCCAGAGGTAAGAGGAATCTAACGTTATTTCCAGCTCGATTGTCCATTTATTTCATTGCAATCTGTCCGATCAACGTATGGTGTCTTACTAAAGAAAGCCGTTAGTGACAATCAAGGAATCATAAACGACCCCCCCCTTCCTTTCCTTCACACATGATGGAGCATAATGTATAGCGATCATATGCATTGTATAGGGACGAAACGCCAATCGATAATGTATAATACTCGTCGGGGCCTATAGCGCACGTTCTAGGAATTACTGCTATACAGTCTAAAAACATACTTATATTCTCGACAGTACTAACACAACAATGTATGAATGGAAAAATATAACGTTCCCACATCCGGAACGATAGATACCCGATGTTGAATGGGCCATAGTAATGTCGATATAGCTATAATATTTAAAAAGTTATAGCCCTGCAAAGAAGGTGAGCCACTCCATAGGCTTACAGCACTGGCAGAGAGTGGTAAAGATGGGCATACTGCATGGCACCCAATGTGTTAAGTTGAATTACAGGGGCACAAAATTAAAGGGCCTATGTAATTGGAGGAATGCATTTACCCAACACATCGACATGGGCAAAACCGGGTTGGTAAGACATTCATAAATGTCGGTATTCGATTCAAATCTTTGCCCCTAAAACAACTCATTGTTTATTTCACAGTGTACAATAGAGAGAGTGTCACCTGGAAGGCAGCGAACCACATGAGCCAGTCTAGTCGGTAGTGGTAGGGGGAGATGAGGCAGGGCCGTCGGTACAGATCGCCAGGCTTACAGAGGAACTGGTATTCCTCCCACACGGTCTCCGGATCGTTAGGGTCTGGACCCGCAGTGCCCTGAAAGATCACCTCTGTCCGCTCCTTGGTGATACTGTGGGGGGGGGTTTGGGGGCAGAAAAGAGGAAAAGGTGAACGCACTTCACTCGGCTCGTGACTTGAAAGGCCGTCGGGTTCGAATCCCTGGTGACCTGACCCCGCCAGACGTGTCTGTTGCACAGAACCATCTGGGGGAGTTGTCCCTTCAAAACGTTTTTTTTTTTTTTTTTACTTCCGTGACTTACATTGCATTCATACAGCGCTTTTATCCAAAGTGCTTTACAACTTATGCCACACATTCAAACACCAACGGCAACCGTGCAAGGTGCCAGCCTGCTCGTCGGGAGCAGTCACAGACGACAGTGGGGCAACAGTGGCTCGGGAGGTAGAGCAGTCGTCTGGTAATCCGGAGGTACCCGGTTAGATTCTCTCTCCTCCCGGACAGCGTGTCGAAGTGTCCTTGAGCAAGACACTTAACCCACTAACTGCTCCCGATGAGCAGGTCGGCACCTCGCATGGTCGCCTCCGCCGTCGGTGTGTGAATGTGTGACTGAATGGGTAAAATGTGAGGAACAAATTGTAAAGCGCTTTACCATTTACAGACACGCCTCACTGGTGACATCACTACCTATCATAACCTCTTGTTGGCATTCTCCAAAAACATTACTGCTGCCAAAGTTTCTTTCCTTCACGATGAGATCGAGGCCTCGACCAAGAACCTCCGCAAACTGCACACCACCATGTCCTCCCTCCTCCCTCCCCCTCCTCTCTCTCTCTGCCGAAGACTTTGCCATATTCTTTTGAGAGAAAAGTAGAGAACATCCGCAGCTGCTTCTCCCAACCCCCACCCATTCCAAATGCTGAATCAAGAACCTCATCTTTTAATCTGTCATCTTTCTCTCCCATTACAGACGCCAAAGCGCTGACACTGGTGATCTTGAACCGTCCCACTACATGCCAGCTGGACCCGGTACCCTCCCCACTACTCCAGACCATCGCACCAGACATCCTCCCATTCCTAACTGCAACCATTGACTCCTCCCTCAACTCTGGGGTGGTTCCCACCTCCCTAAAACAAGCTTGAGTCACACGGTCAGAACCACTGTGATTGGTCAGAACCACTGTGGTTCAGTGGAAAAGGTGCATAATGTGAAGCCTGACTAGATGGGTTATCTCACGTGGAGCAAGGTGCCTTGCCAGGTTACATCCCTAGAACGATCTGGGTAACATCTAGCTGAGTCTCGCTCTCTTCTTCAACAACTACTATGAGATTAGATGAACCCTTAGACCCCCCTGTACAACTGGTGTTGAAGAGAAAGACTGATGCAGTAGCGATTTACATTTAGTAATTTAGCTGCACGCTTCTATTCAAAGCGACTTACAAGTCCTGTACAACAAGTCAGCAGGAAGGGTATAACTCTGGCAGCTACGGGTCAGTAACATTGGGCCTCATTCACCAATACTCTTATTATTTTTCTTATTACTTTTTCTTTAACCGTCTGTTAATTAAGAGAAAAATAAGAAAAGCCACCACTGCATTCATCAACCCGTTCTTAACGTCCAAATCTGTTCTCACCCAGGTGTGTTGAATGATGAATCCCACTCATTCTTAAACTGAAAGGCGCGTTCGTGTCAAATGTATCGTTATTATACAGAACAAGTACAATACACCATCCAACCAGAGTGGATAAATAGATGCTCCAGAAATAAATAAATAAATATAAATAAATAAACGGCTTAGCATTAGCGCACAAGCATGCATGTACTGTAAGATGCTTTGCTGGAACGATTAATTTGTGCAAAATGAATCATTCCAGCAAAGTAGGCTTTGTCAATACTGAACGACTGAATGCTTGTCAAGAGCCAATCGCGCAGTAGGTTGGGAAATACCAGACCAGAATGGTGCATATATAATATATATATATATTTTGCACTTACCTATAAACGCCCCTCCACAAAATCCACTTGAGTACAGCTGTGTAACAAAGTCCAATATGCCCTTGTTCATTAGATCCAAAGCATCAATTGCTTTTCCTCGACTCTAACGCTAGTTTAGCAGCTAATGGCTAATGGCTAAACAGCTGATTTTGTAAACATGAGGCAGAGTAGGGGCGGGTCTTCGGTGCGCTGGATGCATGCACACACACACACACACAGATTGTAGAATAGCTCCCTCTCTCCACCGTGTAACTCGACTCCCCCTACTGGTTGAACCAGGCAGAGCAGCGCCAGCAGACGTCATCTTGCGTCAACCACCGGCATCTAGCTTGCTACCGGCGGGAGAGGCCTCGTTTTCCAGTGCCCCATCTGTATCTCTCTCTATTCAATGGGGCTTTATTGACATGGGAAACATACGTTTACATTGCCAAAGCCAGTGATAAAACAAACATAACAAAGAAAAACAGTCAGAGTCTCTCTCTCTCTACCAAATCCATTCTGCGACAACGTGACGCAGGTCAAAGTCAGTTGTTTATTTATTTATTTTTACTGTTTGCATACAAGGTGGTCCGCAAATGTTCTCAATAACAATCTAGTGGTCCGCATAAACAAGAAGTTTGGGAACCACTGATCTAGACGATCTCTAAATATGCGTTCTATGCGTATGGCCTGGGTGGCCAGAGCATCTAACTGTTTTACCAGCAATATATAATCCATTTCAGACAGATAAGTTATAATAATAATAATTATTATTGAAAAGTTCTGGATTTTTAAAGTCATATTTGGGAGCAATTGACCAATGGTAGTCTTTAAAAAATTCTCATCTGGGTAAGAGTGCTCTCGACCACTCTTAGAATTTGGTATTGCCTAAGAGAAAAGCAAAAATAAGAAAACATTGCTGAATCTCAGGTAAGAACAAAATAAGAAAGAATGCTAGTTAAGAACAAAATAAGAGGGAATCTGTTGTTATATTGCTTCGTGAATGAGGCCCATTGTTCGTCAAACAGTGTCGAACTTGAGTGCTACAGTAGTATATTAGCATAGTAGGTAGTAATATGGGATTCCGAGAGAGAGAGAGCGAGAGCGAGAGCGAGAGCGAGAGAGAGAGCGAGAGCGAGAGCGAGAGCGAGAGCGAGAGCGAGAGCGAGAGCGAGAGCGAGAGCGAGAGAGAGAGAGAGGGGCTGCGTCTCTACCTGCCGAAGGCCCCGTAGGTGTTGACGATCCTCAGAGGGTCAAACGAGGTGTTCATCACCTGTCTGGAGCTCACCAGGTTCATCACCACGGGAACGCTCAGGAGGCCAATCAGAACGCCCAGAGACACATTTACCACCCGACGCACCAGCATACCTGAGACAAACACACACACACACACGTACATACACATGCATGCACAAACATACACACACACACACACACACACACACACACACACAGTGAGATTGACATAGAGAAAGCGTGTGTGCATGTGTGTGTATGTGTGCATGTAGATTTAAAATGATCCCGGTTGTGTAAAAGTGGTTATTTATCCGTCTGATTCTGATAAATGTGTCTGAATCCATTAGCATTTATGCTTCTGTGTGTGTGTGTGTATGGACTTAGACCTTTCCCTGTGCAAATCCACAAGTGTGTCTGGTTCTGGTTGCCAGTTTTTGTCAAGTCAAGTCAAGAGTTTTATTTGTCACGGCATACAAGTATACAATGAAATGCGGGTGGTCTTGCCCGCAACGATGTGCAATACAGTGGTACAACATAAAGAATCCAATAAAAACAACATTGTGCAATAAACAGGTAACAGGTAACATGGTGGGACATCTCGGTATCTGTACATAGTTATTTACAGGACATATAGGACATGCTAGGTAGCTTTGGTAGTGCAATACACTGTTACTGTTGTTATACTAATTTAAAGTGACCTTTCCTTTTTGGCCATAAGTGTGGGCGTGTGCGGCTTGAGTGTGTGCCTGCTCATGTTAAAGTGGCTGCTAGTGTGTGAGCGTGCACAGCGTGCGTGTCGTGTGTGTGCTCATGTGTGCTTGTGTGTGGATAGATCAGTGTTCTGTGGCACTCAGTGTTCATTGTTCAAGGCTCTGATGGCCTGGGGGAAGAAGCTGAGTCTAAGCCTCTCGGTCCTAGTAGCTGGGGTTCGCAGGCGTCTGCCTGACCTCAGCAGCTGGAACAGGCTGTTATTGGGGTGGTGGGGGTCTTTCATTATTCTGCAGGCTCTGGATTTGCACCTCGTTGTATAGAACCTGCAGGGGAGGTAGTGCAATACCCGTGGTACGCTCGGCTGAGCGCACCACTCTCTGTAGGGCCTTCTTGTCCTGTGCCGTGCTATTTCCATACCAGGCAGTGATGTTTCCAGTCAAGATGCTCTCTACAGCTCCGGAGTAGAAGGACTGGAGTATCTTCCCCGATACTCCAGTCCTTAACTGTCTCAGGTGGTAGAGGCGCTGCTTCGCCTTTTTTACGACTGTGTCTATGTGTGTTGACCATGTCAGATCCTCTGAGATGTGGACCCCCAGGTACTTAAAGCTGCTCACTCTGTCCACGGTAGCCCCGTTTATCATCAGTGGTGTGTGTGTCTCCTGCTGACCTCTCCTATAATCCACGATCAGCTCCTTGGTTTTACCAATGTTCAGGAGCAGGCTGTTATCCTGGCACCAGCGTTCCAGTACCTCAACCTCCTCCCGGTAGGCCTTCTCGTCGTTGTCCGAGATCAGCCCCACCACCACTGTGTCGTCTGCAAACTTCACTATGGAGTTGGTGTGTGTGTGTGTGTGTGTGTGTGTGTGCATGAAGTGTGTGTGCCTGTAGACTTAAATTACTGTGTAGACTAAAGTGGCTATTTATCTGCCTGTACCTAAATTAACGTGTAAATGTGTCCGATTCCTTTCTGCTTCTGTGTGTGTGTGTGTGTGTGTGTGTGTGTGTGTGTGTGTGTGTGCGCGCACGCATGTGTGTGTCTGTACATACAGTATGGCTGCACAGTGCACATGCATCCCACCAAAAACGGCAAACGAGCTCAGCCGCTGAGATCACGGGCCGCTCGGTCCGTATTGACAAATGTTTGACTAGATGTCTCTAAATCTTTTATACCTGTCTGGCTACTTAAAAGTACCAACTTATCCCACGCATGTTATGAACATCAATCAGTATATCCAACTATGCCTGGTATTTCACTTTAGAATGAGTTTTTTCTTTTTTTCAAGGTCCCACAAAATGGTTAAAACACTTGCTTACTGGAGGTAGCAGGCTGTTTTATATCGCTCTTCGGTTACATTATTGGCCGACATGAAAGCTGGAGCCACCGATGGCTCCTCTGAGGCCAATTAGTCACGGTCCGCTCCTGCCTTTTCTTGCCACATTTAAACCGAGTCCTTAATGTTAAGAATGTGTCTCTGCATCACATTTGATTTCACTCCGCGTCTGCGAACGGCATATTTGCTCGCGCCCACGCAGACACACACACAAGCACAGACACGCAGACACAGACACACACACAGACACACACACACAGACACACACAGACTTATAGACACACACACACACGCACAGACACACACTCTCTCCACCTGCTTCTTTCTTTCTCTCCCCCCCCCCCCCCCCCCCAGCTTTTCTCCCCCTCTTCCTCAGCTGTCGGAGTGTTAATCCCTCTTTCTTCCCCTACGCCCCGCTGGTTTATGGGGCCGTACCAGCGACCCGCTTCCACCGGGCCGCGTCCGCCCCCCCACCCCCCCGCACTGTAAGAAATGCCAATGAACCCTGTGACATCCTACACGCAATGAAGTCAGATTTGTTCAACAGCGGCAGTAATGACCAGCTAATACCGACGTGTCACCACCCGCTGTCAGAACACCACGCCCCTCCGAGGCTCACAGCGAGGGGGTCTGCAGTCGGCTCGCTGCGCTGGTCTGTGATACCGGTGTTACTCTGTGTCCACGCTCCACCCGTGTATGCTTTAAAAAAATTTGTTTATAGAAAATAATAGTAAATGGTAAATGGTGCATTTATATAGCAGCTTTTAACCAAAGCGCTTTACAATTAGTTCCCCACTCACGCATTCACACACCGACGGCGGAGGCGACCATGCAAGGTGCCAACCTGCTCATTAGGAGCAGTTAGGGGTTAAGTGTCTTGATTGATTGAAAACTTTATTAACAGATTGTAGAATGGATACAATACAGTACAGCTCAATACACACAATTGTTAAGGGGATGCAGACCAGAGAAAGACTTTCGTCTTGTTTACATCAGGGTCCCCCATTTTCAATTCATCGTAACATATATGACATACACAACATACAGATAGACAGTACTGCTACATCTATACATTTATGACATACCAGATTTGCAAATACAGTACTGTTTGTGATACAAAAAGAGTCCAGAAAAGGGAGTATATACATTTGACGTAAAAACTGTACATTGGAGGAGGTTGGGTGGGGTTGTGTGTGGGGGGGGGTTGGGTACATTGGGATAATGACAACCATACTGGGTAATTTACATTGGAGGGGGTTGGGGGGGGGGACACTGTACAAACAAGCAAAACTGTACATTGGGGGGGGGGGGGGGGAGACACTGTACAAACAAGCAAAACTGTACATTGGAATATTGACAAAACCATACTAGGTAAATTACTGTACATTGGAGGGGGTTGGGTTAGGACATTTACAGGGGCCAGTTTCGAATTGCAGTCTCCCGTAGGTGTCCCTTGAGTGGTTTTGAAAGTGGGTAGTGATTCACATTCCTTTACAGCTTTGGGTAGGGCGTTCCACATTGATGTGGCATAATTGCGAAACGTGTTTAGTCCCTTGTTTGAGCCGAAACTGGGTTTAACATGATTTGTGGAGCTCCCTCTGGTGTTGTGATCGTGGTATTCACTGACCTTTGGGAAGTATTTTGACATGTACATGGGTACCTTAGTGGTGTAGTGTATCTTGTAGACCAGGCCCATTGCAAGTTGCTGTACTCTGTCGTCTACTCTAAGCCATCCTAGGTTGTCAAAGTGGGCAGGGGTAAGGTGGGTTCTAGGAGTAAGGTCAAGTAGAAGTCTGACCAGTTTGTTTTGAGATAATTTTTGTAATTGAGTTTTTAGCGCCTTTGAGGTGCTTTGGTACCATGAGGTGCAAGCATAGTCGTTGTACCCTTGCCCAAGGACACTTCGACACACTGCCCGGGAGGAGCGAGAATCGAACCGGGAACCTCCGGATTACCAGGCGACTGCTCCAACACCCAGAGCCACGTGCCCAGAAAATTCATCAAATAAAAAAACTTGAATTTGTAAAATACCAAGCGTGTTATCAGTACTTATAACATTATAAACGGAATGTGTCTGCGCGGACAGATGCTCTATTTTATAGGTTGCAGTAGTAGAATTTACTTTGCGCAAAGAGAGAGAAGTAGAGACTGAGAGAGAAGTAGAGATGGAGAGAGAAGTAGAGATGGAGAGAGAGAGAAGTAGATATGGAGAGAGAGAGTAGAGATGGAGAGAGAAGTAGAGATGGAGAGAGAGAGAAGTAGATATGGAGAGAGAGAGTAGAGATGGAGAGAGAAGTAGAGATGGAGAGAGAGAAGTAGATATGGAGAGAGAGAGTAGAGATGGAGAGAGAAGTAGAGAGAGAGAGAAGTAGAGACAGAGATAAGTAGAGATGGAGAGAGAGAAGTAGAGATGGAGAGAGAGAGAGAAGTAGAGAGAAGTAGAGACAGAGAGATAAGTAGAGATGGAGAGAGAGAAGTAGAGATGTAGAGAGATAGAGAAGTAGAGACTGAGAGAGATAAGTAAGAGATGGAGAGAGAAGTACAGAGAGAGAGAAAGAAGTAGAGACTGAGAGATAAGTAGAGATGGAGAGAGAAGTAGAGAGATAGAGAAGTAGAGATGGAGAGAGAAGTAGAGAGATAGAGAAGTAGAGATGGAGAGAGAAGTAGAGACAGAGAGAGAGAAGTATAGACAGAAAGAGATATAGAGAGAGAGAAGTAGAGATGGAGAGAGAGAGAGAAGTAGAGACAGAGAAGTAGACACAGATAGAGAGAGATAAGTAGAGACAGAGAGAGATGGATAGAGAGAGAGACAGAGAGATGGAGAGAGAGAAGTAGAGCGACAGAGAGATGGAGAGAAGTAGACAGAGTATAGAGAGAAGTAGAGAGCGAGATAGAGAGTAGAGAGAGATAAGTAGAGAGAGAGATATAGATAAGTAGAGAGAGTCAGACAACAGTATAAACTGAATGTGTATGCGCACAGTGCAGAGTAGCTTAAGTTTCACATTCATTTAGAGTAGATTTAACTTTGCGTGACAGAGAGAACGGAGGCTCTAGAGACTAGAGTTATTTTGGATTAAACCCTGCAGCAGCACATGATAGTATAAGACCGTAAGAAGGTTAGTGGATTTTTTTTCTTTTTTCTTTTCATTTCAGATATTGATTGAAGAATCAATCAGTGTCAGACCTAGTACCATGCACCTCTCTGAGTGTACCCCCCCACCCTCCATACCTCCCAGTGTCAGACCTAGCACCATGCACCTCTCTGAGTGTACCCCCCCACCCTTCATACCCCCCAGTGTCCGACCTAGCACCATGCACCTGAGTGTACCCCCGCCACCCTCCATTCCACCCAGTGTCAGACCTACCTAGCACCATGCACCCGAGTGTACCCCCCCCACCCTCCATACCACCCAGTGTCAGACCTAGTACCATGCACCTCTCTGAGTGTACCCCCCCACCCTCCATACCCCCCAGTGTCAGACCTAGTACCATGCACCTCTCTGAGTGTACCCCCCCACCCTCCATTCCACCCAGTGTCAGACCTACCTAGCACCATGCACCCGAGTGTACCCCCCCACCCTCCATACCCCCCAGTGTCAGACCTAGTACCATGCACCTCTCTGAGTGTACCCCCCCACCCTCCATACCCCCCAGTGTCAGACCTAGTACCATGCACCTCTCTGAGTGTACCCCCCCACCCTCCATACCCCCCAATGTCAGACCTAGCACCATGCACCTCTCTGAGTGTACCCCCCCACCCTGCATACCCCCCAGTGTCAGACCTAGCACCATGCACCTGAGTGTACCCCCCCACCCTCCATACCCCCCAGTGTCAGACCTAGCACCATGCACCTGAGTGTACCCCCCCACCCTCCATACCCCCCAGTGTCAGACCTAGCACCATGCACCTCTCTGAGTGTACCCCCCCCCACCCTCCATACCCCCCAGTGTCAGACCTAGCACCATGCACCTCTCTGAGTGTACCCCCCCCCCACCCTCCATACCTCCCAGTGTCAGACCTAGCACCATGCACCCGAGTGTACCCCCCCACCCTCCATACCCCCCAGTGTCAGACCTAGTACCATGCACCTGAGTGTACCCCCCCACCCTCCATACCCCCCAGTGTCAGACCTAGTACCATGCACCTGAGTGTACCCCCCACCCTCCATACCCCCCAGTGTCAGACCTAGCACCATGCACCTGAGTGTACCCCCCACCCTCCATACCACCCAGTGTCAGACCTAGTATCATGCACCTCTCTGAGTATACTCCCCCACCCTTCATACCCCCCAGTGTCAGACCTAGCACCATGCACCTGAGTGTACCCCCCCCCCCCCCACCCTCCATTCCACCCAGTGTCAGACCTACCTAGCACCATGCACCCGTGCACCCCCCCCACCCTCCATACCACCCAGTGTCAGACCTAGTACCATGCACCTCTCTGAGTGTACTCCCCCACCCTCCATACCCCCCAGTGTCAGACCTAGTACCATGCACCTCTCTGAGTGTACCCCCCACCCTCCATACCCCCCAGTGTCAGACCTAGTACCATGCACCTCTCTGAGTGTACCCCCCACCCTCCATACCCCCCAGTGTCAGACCTAGCACCATGCACCTCTGAGTGTACCCCCCCACCCTCCATACCACCCAGTGTCAGACCTAGCACCATGCACCTCTGAGTGTACCCCCCCCACCCTCCATACCCCCCAGTGTCAGACCTAGCACCATGCACCTCTCTGAGTGTACCCCCCCCCCACCCTCCATACCTCCCAGTGTCAGACCTAGCACCATGCACCTCTCTGAGTGTACCCCCCACCCTCCATACCTCCCAGTGTCAGACATAGCACCATGCACATCTCTGAGTGTCAGCTAAATTACTAAATGTAAATGTGGTGTCCAGTACAAATTACAATGTGATATGACATATTTATTATGTCTTTATCTTGTAATACGATTGTCATGGTCCTCTGTTATTTATTTAATGTTGTAATATTGCTGCAAGGAACCTTTTTTTCTAAGTGTGTGTATATATGTATACAGTATATATATATATATATATATATATATATATATATATATATATATATATATATATATAATAACTGTATTAACAATAATAACTTTATTTGTATAGCACCTTTCATACAGGGGATTGCAGTTCAAAGTGCTTTACATCAGTAAGAAATAATACATAAAATCTGTGTAAAACAAGCAGCAAGAGCAAAGCATTAAAGTGGGATAAAATAATGCAGATATATTAATCAAATCATATCAGAACCTCACGTTCCAATAGGCTTCTTGCATTTCTGTAATCTGTTAAAAAACATGATAAAGGTCATAGTATGCACCCAGCGGATAGTGGGGCATAGAAATAAAAGTAAAAATAAGTCAAATAATATCAAGGGTAAAATGAGCAGACATATAAAATCACAGTTTTTCACATTAGGATCTAACACCCCAACAGGTCACTTTGTTTATGGTTTGATTCAGTTTTAGTAGAATAGAAAATACATGAATGATGAAATGAGATACTATACATATGTTTTTTTTTACAGTGCACATATATATAACAATTTATTTGTATATTTTCAATTTCAAACCTTAAACTGAGGTTTCCCTCATGGACAGTCACGTCGAGTGTACATACAGAACAGAGACAACAAGATGTTCTGAGCAAATATGTACAGTATGTATATGTACAGTATATATCATAGACGACACAGTATAGTAAAAATCCATACCATTGGCATGGATCCGTGACTATATACCTTCACATTCACTATACCTTCCAGCCCTACCAGGTTTTTCTTTTTCTTTCTCTCTCTCTCTCTCTCTCTCAGACACCCACCCACCCACCCACACACACAGTCACACACACACACACACACACACACACACACACACACACACACACACACACACACACACACACACACACACACACACACACACACACACACACACACACACACACACACACACACACACACACACACACACACACACACACACACACACACACACACACACACACACACACACACACCAGATGGTGTAGGCATCACTCAGCCGCAGGTATGGAGCCAGACAACACTATTAGCTCAGTAATAAAACATTACACAGGATACCAGGCCCTGCTGTGCTTAATATTTTACTACGCATAACACCAGGAAAACACATACTTCTGGAGGTATCTAGGGAAGGCCTAGCCGGGCACGAGTTTACTTATTCAGCAGTACCCTGCGCTCCGTTTCCTCCGGGTGCTCCGGTTTCCTCCCACGCCGTTAAAAGACATGCCTAGGTTGACCGACTGGCACGGGCCTGCGAGCCGTGGCGCTGGTCCACGGGCCGGACCGCTGCTCCTAGTGAGGACGGGTTTAAACGCAGGCGACACATTCCTGGTATGTGTAAAAAAGTACTCTGCAAATAAAGGAGAATTCTGATTCGCTGATGTGTACTTGGGAGCCGCCCAGTCCAAACACAGTTTTATGGCAAATGGACTGCATTTATTTATTATTATTATATAAGAAATATATATATTTCCTCCCATCCCCTAAATTTAGTCATTATGCCAATTCCATTCCTGGTCGTTGCGCTCATTGCCCTACTGTCGGTCTGGGGTAAAGTAGACTATCACATGTCTCATCCGATACGGAGTCGCCAGCCGCTTCAAGGACACTTTTTTTAACACGCTGCTGGGAGGAACCGGAATTGAACCGGGAACCATCCGATTACCAGACGACCGTTTTACCTCCTGAGCCACTGTCACCCTGTTCATAACTACTACACAGCTTCATTCGCTGTGGAGCCATGAGCACCGGGGTGGGGGCAGTGCCTTGCTAAAGACAGTGGTTTCTATTGGAGTGGAAAGCAGCTTCACTTTTCCCTGAGCAGATTTGTCAGTGTGGGGATTCAAACCGACAGCCGTCACAAGCACACTTCTCTTGACTCTAGCTCAGGGGTTCTCAAACTCTTTTATACCACGACCCCATTTTATTTAGGATCTCTTACCTCTAGTGGGTGTAGGGGTGCGTCCCGCCGCCTCCTCGGCCTGTATCTCCAGCACTGTCCGCTTAGCTCCGCCCCCCGAGCGAAACAGGAAGCCCAGCGACGCGTCATCAAAACAGGCAAGACTGGGCACAATGGTCAGCCAGTTGAGAAAACTAAGGTTCCCACTTATTATCAGAGTCATCTGGAATAAGAGAAGAAGAAGAGCCGCACCTTCAGTAAGAAGCCGTGTCACCAACGACTGACTGGTCTTTAAGAAATGTCTAAATCTGGGTCCATTTAAGATATTTCTTTATTGATCCCCTTGGGGAAATGTGGCCGTCATAGCAGCATGGGAGAGGGGGGGTACAGGTATGGGCAGGGTAATAGTAGAACGACATAAATATAGGCAATACATAAAATAAAATAAAATTAAAAATGTTGGGCATTTTCTGTATTTTTCACCCATCCCCAATTTAGTCATTATGCCAATTCCCTTCCTGATCGTTGCACGCATTGCCCCTCTGTCGGCCTGGGGAGGATGTAGAACTACCATACATCCGATACATGTGGAGTCACCAGCCACCTCTTTTCACCCGACAGCGATGAGTTTCACTGGGGGAACGTAACGCATGCGTAGGACGGAGGTTCACACTATTTCCCCCAGATCCCCTCCCTACTGAACAGGCAGAACAGACCTGCTGAACAGACCGACCAGTAGGAGTCGCAGTTTACAACGACCAGGACACATACCCCACCGGCTTCCCACCCGCTAACACTGCCAATTGTGTTAGTAGGGACGACTGACCACGCCGGAGGTACCGCTGACAGCTGGATTCGATCCCAGAGTCTCTGCGGTGGTAGGCGAGTGCTTAGTCCACTGCGCTACCCAGCTGCCCCCCTAGGCAAAACAATTTGATCTTAATATAAAAATTTTAAAAAATAGACAATATAATTAACAAGTCTGAATATACAAATATGAGAAAAATAAACGGTGTAAATAAAGGTGCAGATGAGGGTCTAGTGGTTATATTATACATTACACGCTACTATACGTTTCAGTCTTATGACCGTCGTCAGGTTGTACAGTATGACTGAAACCTAGCTTTCAATAAAGCCGAGTGTACCTGTACCCTTTAACATGAATCTATAGTATACCTAAGCCTAAGTGAGAGTGGCGTAGACCGCTCACAATGTTTTAATAGGTTCAGAAGCACTCCTGCAATCCAGATAGAAAATCTCAGATCGTTTTCGGATGTCTGGAAGACTACATCCATTCTCTGCCACAAGCATCCCATCCACAGGGTGGCGCTGTGGCGCACAAAAGAGCACCACACTGGGTAGATTGGGTAGATTGCAATGTAGTATCGGCCGATACAAAATTCCAAAATAGAATTAATTTGAAGGGGCTACAGTAGTGTAGATCTGAGGTTATCAGTCCCATTGTGTGTGTGTGTGTGTGTGTGTGATCAGAGGGGGGGGGGTTACCTGGAATAGAATCTGGATCATTCCGCTGACCGTACACATCCTCCGGCCCAGGAAGGTGAAGAAGGGGACGATGAGTTCGATGAAGTGGTTGGACGCCGTCTCAAAACGATGGAACCACCATGGAGAACTATGCATGTAGTAGGACAGAGGGTTAGGGACCGGCTGGGTCTGCAGAGAGAGAGAGAGAACAAGGAAGTAGAGAGAGAGAGGGAGAAAGTAGAGAGAAAGGGAGAGAGAGTGAGGAAGTAGAGAGAGAGAAAGGGAGAGAGAGAGAGAGAACAAGGAAGAAGAGAGAGGAACGAGGTTATATTAAGCCTAATCAAATTCAGATCCTTTTTAGAAAAAAATTATTATGAAAACTGTTCTGAAGGGCCAGATTAACACTGAGAATCTACGTTTATTATTTTATATAACTTGTATATTATTTATATATATAAGCTATATACCTTTAAGCCTCCGTTTGAATCATAGCATTATTCGCTCGCCTCATTGGACACCGCCCTTGACATTGGCGGCGCCAGCAGCCGCGCCCCCCAGACAAGTTCAAAGACGTGTCCGGGCAGGTCGAGACATGCCCTTGGCCAGCGCATTGATTCCGGACAAGTAATTCGGTTGCGCTCTAGAAATCACTCTGAGTATATATATTGTGGAAGGCGCAGCAGCCGTAGTGTGTGAAACAGTAACAAGTGTGAACAGTAACGAGCGCGTGAACCTTAGTGAAGTGAAGTGCGAACCTAACCTAGCAAGCAGCTGTAGTGTGAACTTAACGTAACGAGTATCAGAACACGAGGTGAAGTGTGGAGTAACCTAACAGCAGAACGATTGGACATGTGAGCAGTGGAAGCCTACCCGCGGTGTATCGTTACGGATAGCTAGTAGCTACTTAGATACGACCCTAATATTGTAGAACCATTGTTGGTGTATTATAGTGAATTGTGTAAGCGAAGTACCGTGGAGAAGAGCATAGTTAATACCATTGGCGTTTGGATTTAACTACACCTGAAGACCTGCATCGGGCTAGCTTCGAGGACGAAGCTAGCTAGCTATCATCACTGCCGTCGGGCTTTGGATTAAGAGCTATTACCCTGCCACCGGGCACTTGGATTACAAAGACTGGATCCGTACGAGACCCCCTTTTTCTTCAGTGACCAGCAGGAGTATCCGACTATTCTTCAATTCCTCTGGAGCTTAACACTCCGTGGGGGAAATCACCAGTCTCCAGCTATACCCCTCGCTTGCCCTGTATCGCCATCTCACTCCATGCAGCGTTCCGGTCGAGTATTATTAACCTAGGAATTATTCATTCCCACTGACTTTGATACTCTGACATTCTACTATCATTCGCCATAAAAGAGCAACGTACTAATTTCAGTTGTATATTGATATTGCTATTAAAATACTGTAAACGTTATCTCTTTGTCCCCGTGCCGTCTATTGAGTGTCTGCCATATTTAACTAACTGTACTGTCTGGCAAGTAATAATATTTAGTAGTGGTTTAATCTAAACAATCTTTAATACAGTCAGGGTTTTGTAACCCCTCAGTTACAAAAACCATTAACTCATTGGACGCCACTGACTTGAGCATCATTTGTTCCTACCACGCCAACACTCTAAAAGATAGGAATACGTGGCGGTGTTTGCAGGGCTATATATATATTATAGCTATGGATACAATACTATGGCCCATTTGACATCAACTATCTATCGTTCAATATGTGAAAAAGAAAAAAAATGTCATCAATACATTTGCGTGTTGTACCGTGGTGAATATAAGTATAGTTTTAGAGTGATCCTGTCTAATCCCAGAAAGCGACAATATGCAGCAAAACGTGAATTTCACTAAAAGCGTTGCCGTTTCTCGGCTGGACACTACTATTACCAAATCAAATGTATATAATAGGTATTATGTTTCATCATGAATGCATGAAAGGGGGGGGGGGGTAGTTTTTTGATGCTTTGATCGTCACCAACGGCATACGTTGTGGAGTAACGTTACACACACACGTTGCGATTGAGGTGAAATCATGGTTGGATCAAAGCAGGATTGATATCATTTAGTCCTTACCTTCACTAGGAGGTACC
Organism: Notolepis coatsorum; assembly: GCF_963971535.1. Classification (NCBI taxonomy): domain Eukaryota; kingdom Metazoa; phylum Chordata; class Actinopteri; order Aulopiformes; family Paralepididae; genus Notolepis; species Notolepis coatsorum. The sequence goes on along the minus strand of NC_140174.1, from coordinate 28,784,623 downwards.
CCAAAAAGAATATTCCAATTGTCTGATCGCGAGTCCAAGTATTGGTGTCCATCGTGTCGCCAACATAATCCATCACAACAGATGCATCGGGGGCATTTGATGCTTCTCAATGCGATCGGGATACCCACTCGACTCGCCTGACAAAGAAAAGTGTGGCCGGAGACATTTGAACGTTGCACAGGCCAAGATATAAGGTTACAAAGGGTGCTCAATACTGCCACCTGGGAGGATGCGGCCGGTATTGCACTTTGGCATTCTCAGGATGATTCCCCATGTTAAACCCGAGTCTGTGTGCCTGTAATGAATAGAAATATTGAATAAAAGAAATAATGATGAAAACCCGACTATACTCGGTTCTGGCGCTGAGCGGGTGGCGAGATAACACGACTATCCTCGGGTCTGGCGCTGATTGAGTTAAGGGAAAGCTGTGATGTAAGCAATTTTTTTCTTTGAGCAGAACTATTCAACTACCAAGCATATCTGACATACATTGAAATTGAAGTATATTGAAACTTTAATATACTTGAAGTGTGCATTGTGCTGCTGTATTATAGGAAAATACAAATATCAGGATTCTGTATCGACAGAGACTCGATATTAACTCATTGGGCGCCACACCCTTTCCCCATTTGTACTCAATGGCGCGAGCGTTATTGACCATTTTAGCGATGTTTGCAGACCCATCGTGTGTTCTGTATTATAGCTATGGAGACAATAGTATGGCTCATTTGACAGGCATTGTTCATAGTCCATCACTGACTAATCAGTTCATTTTTACATACTGTAGTTTGTGCCAGGGTGCGAAATTAACAGGGGCTCGGGGCAAAATGCCCGTGAAAATGGACAAAATGCCCTCGGAAATCATTTAAGGGGGGCACAAAATGCCCCAGACAGTTTACTGGTGCAGGAGCTTGGTGCTGGATTAGCGAGAGGCGTGCAGCTGCGGAGACGCAGAGCTCACAGTTGTGCCCGCACAGTGCAGTACTCCAATTCAGCCATTGGCAATTCAGCCATTGGGTGGGTGGCGCTGCGGAGAGCGGTCCCCAGACCGGACCTGATAGCGCCGCTGGCTCTGCGGCTCTGCAGTTGAATACTATTGGGATGAGTTTATCGCTTCGTTGGGAGGCGGAGGTTGCCGTTGGTTTCAGCGATCACGCAGCGTTGGGGGGCCGGGGGGGACAAAAAGCCGCAGACAGTTTACTAATGATATATATATATATATATGGAGACATTATTAATGTCATTAACATTACGTTATCAAACATAGTATAAAAATGTACATTACTATTAATTTAACCGACGAGTGTTTTGATCAGACGCCGATGTCAACGTCACTCTCCCCACCCTCTCACATTAGCAGGTGAGCAGCTCACCAGCATTTGATGGCATTTTGAAGACAGACAAGATGGAGCGTTTCTTATCAAACTATAAAAACATGAAAGAAAAAGAGTCTGAGAAGCAGATTCCCCAGGTCCTCAAATAAAAAAATGTAAAGCGGAGTACGATGGAGTCGTGGTGATTAGACTGGGTAGGGGTTGAGGAGGATGCTACCGGTCAACATATCATTTATTGCAAAGCTTGTCGTGAGACTCCGGCTGCAAACACGGCTAGTGTTCGAGGAGCTTGTGTGGATCTTTTTGTCCGCGGGACGAAGACTGTAAAAAAATGTGGATGTACCAGACCTGGAAAATGACTTTGATTGGCAAGGAGCCTGGGCAAATGTCCGACTTACATCAAGGAACCCGGATCATCAACAAATCAATCTTAACTATATTCACAGGACATACTTGACTCCTATAAGACTGTGCCGAATGGGGCTCAAACAAGATTCCAAATGCACCCAATGTACAAATGGGGACGAAGGGACATTTATGCACATGTATTGGGACTGCTCACCAGTTAAGGCATTCTGGAAAGATGTGACCCAACAAATATCAAAACTCGTATCTTGGAATATACCTGTACACCCCTCGGTATTGCTGTTGAATGATGTTTTTGAGTTTGCAGTGAATCCACAGCTAAAGAGATTGGTTTTATCGGGTATCACAGTAGCCAAAAAGCTGATCGCATCACGCTGGTTTCAACCGGAAAAAATGTGCCGTAAAGTTTGGTTTCTTACATATCTCGATGTAATTTACCATGAAATATCTACAGCAAGAATTCTGGGTCTCAATGAATCCAAAATGTCAATGTGGTTAGAAGTGGTGGAGAGAATAAAAGCTAGCTTATAATGGTAGTGTCTGGTTAGGTGCGAGGGATAGTGGAGGTACTTCTCAAGGTGGGGTCCGGGAGGGGGGGGTTCGAGCTGAGCATATGTGTGTAGGTTTTTTTTTAGATAACAGGTATTATGGGTATATCTTATATAAGACAACTAACTAAAAGGTGATCTCATTGGATGTGCCCTGACAATTAATGCTTGTATATCTTATCGTGTGTTGTCATGTTTGTTTATATGTTTGTTTAAAAAATAATAAAAAAATTAAATACAAAAAAAAAAAAATGTGGATGTAAGGATGTTTAATAACCATTTTCATCATAAAAATTCAGTGCCCCCGAAATACAAAAAAAAAGCCCTTGAATTTTTTTTTCTAACCCTGGTTTGTGCGCTATTACACGCTAAACATCGCCCCTTTCCAAAAGAATCCAGTATTTTTTCATAGATTGCGAGATATGACACGTTATATGCAATATGCCCAAATAGTTCTAGTTGATCGCCTGAAACCCCAAATACTTCCAAATCAAAAAGGTATATACCATGCATGTGTGTCTTCACAAAATCATCAAGGGAGGGGGGGGGGGGGCATTTTAACTAGAAACTGCGATCGTGTTTGTCGAGCATGGTTTACATTTGATAAAACACGACACTGTGATCGGTACAAAAGATACCAGCAGGTTACCTAAGATAGACCATACCTCAGTCAGAAAGTACTCCAAAATGAATAAATCCCAGTCTATCCCATGGCGATCGCAATTACTCGTGTATATTGGGCATGGATACAGGAAAGAATAGCTCTGAGGCACCAAATCTTCCACCAATTTCCATGTTGTGATCCACTGCTAGGCGGTAACAGCCAGAGTGCATCACAAGACAAGCGATATCCCCAGTTCCCAGTTCAAAAGGTAGGCAATACTGCCACCTGGTGAGATTCAATCGTCATTGCAATTCCAACGTAGGCAGATGAGCCAGGGAGACCTAGAGGGCTCCGGCTGAGTGTATAGAATGGGGATCAAAGGAAAAAGATCAAATAATCAAAACCTGAGAATTCTCGGGTATGGCGCTCAACGCTTGGCGGCGAAACCCGACTTTTCTCGGGTATGGCGCAGAAAGAGTTAAATGCCTTGGATCGAGATTCTCCACCGCGTGGATATGGTCAATTAGAACCAAGGCGAAGGTTCTAGGGATGGTGAGTGGGGGGTTGGGATTAAATGGAAGTGGACACGGATCAGCCAGCTAACTAGTGTTTCTCAAAGTGTGGGGCGCGACCCCCAGGGGGGGCGCAGAGGCATGACAGGGGGGGAATTGAGATTAAAAAAAAATAAAAAATAAAAATAATAATAATTTGGATTAAAGAAAATTATCACTAAAGTGCTATCTGTTGCCATATTTGGATAAGTTTGACCATTTCTCAAAATCTGAAAATCATTATTTAATAAAACACAGAAAAGGATCACCAAGTTACTCTGGATAAAAAAAAAACTGTAGCACTTTATAATAACACCCTGTTATAATACATTTATAAGGTATTTGTAGATAATGAACTAATCATGGTCCGCCAAAGGGGGGCCTGACAGAAAAAGTTTGAGAAGCACTAGCCTACGTAGCTGCTGGCCAAAAACACCTCTCCCGGAGTTTTAAGCTAGGCTAGCTGATCCCTATTATTATTATATCTGCCTCCACTCACTCTCAGCTAGGCTAGCTTGCAGCCGGATAGCTTTCGACTGAACGCAGAGAATAAATTGGTATCCATCTTCTTGTCTGCCTCTGGAGAAGACGCTGGCGTGTTCCTTTGAGTTCAGGGAGTTACAGGAAGCGTGAGAAGAGAATGCAGGGAGCAGGGCTGCAACAGCTGTACCACAGACAGTGATAGTAAGCATACTGCAGGGCTGGGCACATTACCATTAACAGTAAACAAGGTGCAGATGAGGGTCTGTATACCCTAACGGTTATATTATATGTTACAATAAATAGAGGCAATAAAGATTTTGAATCTGAATGTATACTATGAGTAAGAGTAAAAGTAGACAGTATACACAAGGTGCAGTAAATGGCAAATGCTACATTTATTCAACAGCGTTTATCCAAAGTGCTTTACAATTTCTGTTCCTCACATTTTACCCATTCACTCACACATTCACAAACCGACGGCGGAGGCGACCATGCAAGGTGCCAACCTGCTTATCGGGAGCAATTAGGGGTTAAGTGTCTTGCTCAAGGACACATTGACATGCTGCCCGGGAGGAGCGGGAATCAAACCGGGAACCTTCCGATTCCGACGACTGCTCTACCTCCTGAGCCACTGTCGCCCCTTGGTGGTTAAGAGTCAGTCATTCCTAATAGTTCTCAGTTAAGGGCTCATTGTTGCACTGCAACTTGAGAGAAAAGGAGACGAACGTTTAAAATGTCTGCATATTTCAATGACAAAGAAAATGGAAAGACTGACGAGGTGTATGAATTGTGACTGAAAGTACACATTTTAGTAAAGAGAAAAAAAACACAAAGATATTTGACACACATAATGACACTGCGATTTATTACCACAATGTGAAGAATTCCATACAGCAAACAGCCCAGCCAGTGGTGAGACAAACACACACTAGCAGATGTATGGACACCAACAGGCTCACATGTGACGCACACACATGCGCGCGTGGACACACACTTTATTCAGAATGAAAGGTTGGAGATGGTTTTCTCAGAGAGGGGAAGGGGGGGACGGGTGAAATTGGAGGGAAGGTTTGACAGTCACTCACTCCATCATTGTGTGGTAAAGAAGAGAGACTAGCAGTGGGGTATCTGACCGACCAAAGTCCTTTCTGTCTCGACCACAGAGAGACAGAAGCCCCGGCCCCGGGAGGAGGGAGCAGAGACACCCGGGTTTTTCTTTCTTCCGTTTTTTTGGGGGGGGGATCGGGGACAACCGTAGGTCAGGGTCCAGAGGGTAAGGAAACAGTGGGTTGTCGAGTTTCACAAAATCATACAGGAAGTCATCAGGTGTTATTATGATCACTATTTGTATATTCAGATGATGATTTTTATTTTGCTCATTTCTATGTACACTCGACGTGACTGAGGGAAACCTGAGTTGCCTTTCGAGTTTAAATAAAAGTTTGAGGGGGGCAGGTGGCGCACGGAGATTACGTTCGTCACCAACACCGGGAGACACTAGGATTCGCCTGTTCGAATCCAGCTCCCGGCGTTGCTATCAGCTTGGCTGGCCTCTCACACTGATACAATTGGCTGTATCAGGGGGTGGGAAAGCTGAAGGGTGGGTCCTGGGCGTTGTGGACAGCGACCCCTACAGTTCGGTCGGGGCGCCTGCTCAGCGAGGGTTGGAACTGAGGAGAGATAGTGTGGCCTCCCACACGCTACACTCTCCCCGGTGAGAACCTGCGCGGCCAGGTTGGCCTGCCCCAGGCTGCACATGCGTCGGAGGAAAGCATGTGACAGTCTCCGGTCTCCCGGACCAACAGTAGGGGAAAGTACGCAACAACCAGGAAGGGTGGGATGGGAGAAAAATCGGGAAAAAGGAGGGGAAGAAAGATAATAATAAAAAAATAAAAATAAAGGTTTGAAATGAAACCTCCCCTCCCTTCCCCCATGCTGCCATGACACCCACATTTCCCCAAGGGGGTCAATAAAGTAATATCTTATCTTCTTTTCGCATCTTATTCATTATCTTTTATGTCTATCAATAAGCCACAACCACAAAGCAAGTAAATGAGGAAGAAAACAGAGACCCCTGTGACGTCATCCCAGTGGGTTTGGGGCGTGTTTGATTTTTTCCTACAGGAGCCTTTGTGCAACAATGTATTCACTCGTGGAGCATAAGTGGACAGTGGCTCAGGAGGTAGAGCGGTCTGGTAGTCGGAAGGTTCCCGGTTAGATTCCCGCTCATCCCGGGCAGTGTGTCGAAGTGTCCTTGAGCAAGACACTTAACCCCTAATTGCTCCCAATGTGCAGGTTGGCACCCTGCATGGTCGCCTCCGCCGTCGGTGTGTGAATGGGTGAATGCGAGGAACAAAGATTTTTAAAGCGCTTTGGATAAAAGCGGCTATATAAATGTACCATTTACCATGGTAGTTGGTGATACCGGTGTTACTCTGTGTTCAAGCTCCTCAGAGTACATAACTTGCCCAATGCCCTCACTGGTGTATGCTTTTTCCATTTACTAAATCCATTTAGTAAATCTTTGCATGAATCAGTCCCTACATAAAATTCACACATTTGTTAAATACTAACATTATAAAATTTGTATTGATCTTTTCCCCCCTCCATTTTCCTCCGATTTTCTCCCATCCCAATGTTAGTCGTTATGCCAATTCCCAATCCCCTTCCTGGTCGCTGCGCACTTACTCCCCACGGTAAGTCTGGGAGAGTGGAGGCTATCACGTGCTTCCTCCGACACACGTCCAGCCAATCAACGGCTTCTTTTCACCTGGCAGCGCGGATTCTCAGAGGGCGTAGCGTGTGGAAGGATCACACTATCCCACTCAAGTCCTATCCGCGCTTAGCAGGCGCCCCGACCGAACTGTAGGAGTCGCTGTTTACAACGACCCGGACCCACCCCGCCAGCTTCTCCCACCCTCTAATACTGCCAATTGTATTAGTGTGAACGGCCAGCCAAGCTGGTGACAACCCCGGAGCTGTGAGCTGGATTCGAACAGGCGAATCCTAGCGTCTCCGGGGTTGGTGACGAACGCAATCTCCGCTACGCCACCTGACCGCCCCTAAATACTAACATTATAAAGTAAACGTGACAGCAGCTATTTTTAGGTTTCACTTTCACTTAGTTGTAACTTCAGGTGAAGGAGAGAAAGAAGCTCTAGAGACGACACGACACGTTACAGAACGATAGCAGAGGATTCTGAATTATTTTGGATTAAACCATGCGGCAGCGAAAGCTGGACTGGAGAGGAGCTCAGAGGACCAGTCCAGACCAGCAACAGTATGTTTGTCCAACAAATGGATACTAATCATTTAAAATGAATGTTAAAGATTAAAGTGAGCGCTCTACAGATATTGAGCGTTTGGTCAAATGTCCGGTGTCACCGGTGTTGTCGTGAGTTTATTAGTAATGGGAAATTCCACATCACCGTGACAACCGTAGTGGACTAGTGGAGCATCAACCAAATGGCAAATGTTATCTCGACTTCTTGGAGGTCCAAAAAGGGGTAACCAATTTAATTTCCTATGTATCCTGAAGCCTTTTGCTTCGGTACCTTTGTGTGTAGAAATAATTCAATACAAATCTTTTAAAGGTGACATGTACTATAAATGTCATTTTTCAGTCTCTAGCATTGTATTATAGTAATAGGAGTTCGTATCAATGTGTTTTAGTGTCTAAATACCATATTGGCGGATTGCTCTGATTCAGCTCAGCCCCTTTCCTCCTCCAGTAAATCAGGCCATTTTGATTTGAACGCCTGAGTCACGTCATTCGGCCGCTGGGTAGCGCACAGTGATGCGATTGGCTCTGTGGTTGGAGCTAATGCCCGCCCCCATTCTACCTAGACTAGACAGCGAGTGGAAGCCACTTCCTCGTGCTGCGAGGCGGAGTGGCGCCCGAGTCCCGACGCCTCTGCGTGCGCTCTGGAGGGAGAGAGGGAGAGAGAGATGGAGAGAGAGGGAGCACTTTGGGGGGGGGGGGGGGGGTCGGGGACCTGCTGCGCGGCACACGGGAGAGGGGAGGAAGGGAGGCCCACAAGCTGCCTCGGTCCCCCCCCCCTCCCTCTCTCTCTCTCTGTCTCTGTCTCTCTCTCTCTCTCTCTCCCTCCCTCCGGAGTGTGCAGAGGTGTCGGGTTTCGCTGGAAGAATCTCTCTCTCTCTCTCTCTCTCTCTCTATCTCTCTTTGTCTACCAGTCGCTGTGTGGGCTGACTGTCACTCAAAGTGCTTATGGGCGGAGCCAGGCCATAACAGCCTAAAATCTTGAGGCAGAAAAATGCTGGTTTTGAGTACTTGATTAGAAATATAAAACAATGATTATTTTTGGAATAAACCTTACAGATGTGTTACATAGACTCATAGAGGGATTATTTTGTCTTCCACTTTACTTTGGCAGTAAACCGTGTCACCGACCGGCTCAAGGAGCAATTTTTGCCACCACACCTCAGCGGGAAACATTTCCATGTCCAAATAGAGACGAGGCTTATTTAGAGCGAGGTAACCCCACCTATACAGCAGCCAGACACTAAACCTCTTACTTGTGTGTGTGTGTGTGTGTGTGTGTGTGTGTGTGTGTGTGTGTGTGTGTGTGTGTGTGTGTGTGTGTGTGTGTGTGTCTTGGGGGAGGGGGTTGCACTGTAGTCATAAACGGTGGAACGAGACACACACCCAAACAACGGAAAGTAAAAATAAAAAAATTGAAAAAAATAAAAACAGAAACCAAAAACAACAAAGGGTACACTTCTATGCCCCCATTATATTACTTTCTCTGCCAAGGACGCCTAAACTCGTCATTCCCCGCCATGCTAATTCTGCCAATGACGGCGTAACACGTCATTGAGATCAATATTTCAAAAATCTGTGATCACAATCATATTTCTCCCCCGGAGACTTGAGATCTACTGTTGATCCCCTCTCAACTCTCCAACGGTTCAAGAGCGCCATCTGGTGGCCGATCGGCGGATCGCCCAAACCGGAAACTGGTGCTCATCCAAATTCGGTCCGATCACTCGCTATAGGTGCCGGGACTCGAGCGCGACACAATGGATAGTGATCCGTTACCAATAACTCGATAAACAACATGATTTGGACGTATATACTATTATACAACCTGGAGATGGATCGCATATTTCAACATCCCATAATAGGAATATTTTTGCTCGACGCTCATCGCCCAACGCTACGAGGAAGCTGCGGTGAGTTTCAGCGTTTTTTTTTTACCGTGTTCGATACAAACTGCTCTAATGATCATATCACCCACACTAGATGAATCATCTAACGTTGGCCACGGAATTATAAACGACCCCCCCCCCCCCATCCGGTCAACATCAGATGATAAGTAGTAACTTCTAGAAGCACGTCCATTTGAAATTTTTTATCTTGCGCAGATCGCTATCAAACTGTATTTGATCATCAATATAATGCATTTAGGGCTATAAATCACGTTCTGGAGAATGCTGCAGAAAACGATAAAAACATATTTATACTTTAGACCGTATTTTAGTATGAATATGTGAATGAAAAAGTATAACGTTCCTACGTACTGAACGATAGATAATTGACGTTGAATGGGCCATAGTAATGTAAATTTAGCAATACAATTTAAAAAGTTATAGCCCTGCAAAGAAGGGGAACTTCTCCATAGACAAATAGAGCTGGTGTTAATCAAACGAAACATAGGGCTAGATTACCGGTTACCTAGAACCCCCCCCCTAGGGCAACCTCAGATAACCAAACAACCCCCTAGCTAGCTAGCTAGCAGCAGCACAACACAAACCCAACAAAAACAAACCATTAGCCAGGCCAAAACACACCTAACACAGACCCATATAGTCAGCGCCAGGGGCAAGATGGGGGAAGAGGCCATTTCACCTTCTCTCGGAAGTTTGAAAGAGAGCTCTGTGTCGGGACAGGGGGGTAACAAGACTTCACCTGGCGCCAGTGGCTTCCGGAGCTGTGTGCGTGTACAGTATGTGTGTATGTGTGTGTGCGTCTGACGTATGTGTACACATGTGCGTGTTAGTGTGTGTGTGTGTGTGTGTGTGTGTGTGCGTGTGTGTGTGTGCGTAAATCTACATTACCCCTGCAGGCGTTGACAGGAGTGAGGTTGAGCCAGGTCAGAGTGTTTGGACGGGCGAAAACAGACCCGGCATGGAAAACAAGCCTACACTATAATAACATGTAATGTATATGATTTTCCGTATAATCCCATTTCACGCAACACCCCAGTCCTGGTATGGGACTGGGGGGAGGGGGGGGATTAAAAATACTATTTCGGGGGTTTCAACGAGCAGTTCCATTTTAAGGTGTCCTAAATCCTCGGGAGTTGCATTCCGTCGGACCGGTGCGACTGCCAGGTCCGGCCCGGCCCGGCCCAGCCCAGCCCAGCCCGGCGCAGACACCGCAGCGGCCCCCCGACCGCATTGTACCGGTCTGGGTACACCAGCAGCACCAGTATGTAGATGTGAAAAGTCTCGGGAGTTTGACTCCAGCTGAATGAGACTGAATAAATAGGTCCAGTGTGTTGTTCACCCCCATGAGTGATGCTGCCATAATGTACCCTCTATAGGATGAATGGGGGGGGGGTTAGGCTCCACAGAGCAGCCTTTTACTTTTGGGGTGAGGGGTGGATATGTGTGTGTGTGGGGGGGGCAAAGGAAGAGATGCAGGAGTCAGGATTAGCAGAGGTGAAGATGGAGGTGGAGACGGGAGGGAGGGGGGTGATGTTGATGGGAGAACCCCCCCTACTGCACACCTAGAGGCCCCACGTGAGAGGCCCCAGAAATGTCTGGAGACGCTTGGTGGGCATCATAATTGTGACTTTCTTGACTCTCGACCACCAAAAACCTGCACGGACTACAAAGTATGATGTACATCGCGCCAGTTAGGATACCTTGTGTATAATGCACCTTGTGTATACTGTTTACTTTTACTCTCCCTCATAGACCACCGCAACACTTCCGGTATTCTGAAATCATGGGAGAGAGAGCGGGGGGAGGAAATGCATGAAGGTGGATGAGAGCCTTGACATTAAGTGGTTGTAGCTACAGCTGTGGGGGTGCTGGAGACATGATCCAATAGACTTTTATACACCTTTATAGTCTCCTGAACACGGAGAGACCAATCCCAAGTCGATCGGAACTTTCTAGGCCGAGCTATAGTCACTTTTCCGCATCTACTCCGAAATCCGCATGCGCAGATTGATACACCTAGATCTCTGGACAATCCAGAGAGACTCCGTGGGCGATCTGCGCATGCAGAGTTCGGGAGTAGGTGCGGAAAAGTGACTATAGCTCGGCCGAGATTCAGGCGTATAAAGGTCTCTTGGATCATGTCTCCAGCACCCCCACAGCCATAGCCACAACCACTAAATTAGGGTGACCATATTTTGATTTCCAAAAAAGAGGACATGCTGGCCCCAGCCTCGAGATACTTAATGATACTTTGCACAATCGAAGCGTGCATGGCCACCTTCATTTCACTATGTCTTGTGTACTGTACTGTATGTGATGAATAAACCTCTTGAATCTTGAATCTCTACTCAAAGTTTACTCAAAGATGCCTTTATTGTTTTAACATATGCTTGGAAACATGCACCCAGAAAAGCGGCAATTTTTTTTACTTGAACTTGAGGACTGCATACTTTTTTTGCAAAGCTTATCTTTATACGTTATGCATATAGCACATGCATAAGCCTGGTCTCTTTTGAAAGATAACATTCTGAAGTTTCGTACACAATAAAGTGATCATTTTTAGTGATAATGAGTAACATAGGGCTGAACATGAGTTGAACTTGTGTACTCACGTTTTTGTGTAGTAGTTGCAATATTCCAAAATAATATATATATTTGTTTTGTATAAGCTGGAAAACACCGCAAATCCATAGCCTGAAGGGACATGGGCCTGAAGGGACATTAACGTGTGTTGTCGGGCCTTACAAATACATTTGATTTTGATTTGATTATCAATAAGGTAGGATATCTGGAACACACAAACACACTATTTTTTAAATCACATGCCATGAAACTCTGGGACCTGGCTGAATTTAAGACTGCACAAATCATGTTTAAAGCACGAAACGATTCACTCCCGGGTAACATCCAAAAATTCTGTTATAGAGAGGGGGGTTACAATTTAGAGGAGAGTCTAACTTCAAGAAACAGGCTGTTCATTCAACAATGTATGTATATTTCAGTTTGTGGAGTGAATATGAGTTGCATAAGATAATAGAGTGTGAAGGTATACTGAATACGGTCTATCTGTATGTCATGTATGTCATATGTTATGATGAATTGAAAATGGGGGACCCTGATGTAAACAAGACGAAAGTCTTTCTCTGGTCTGCATCCCCTTAACAATTGTGTGTATTGAGCCGTACTGTATTGTACCCATTCTGCAATCTGTTAATAAAATTTTCAATCAATCAATCAATCAATCAATCAAGGGGGTAGGAATACATACGTTTACACTTCATCCTATACTCCTGCTTGTTTGTTTTTTAATCTGTTTATTACTTGTTTTTTATTATTATTTATTTTCAATTTATGTTCGAAATAAATAAACGCATTAATTCAAGATATTGTGTGAGCAAAAGTATAGTTAATTTACTCATACAGTATGTACATCCTCTGGCCTCGCGCAGCTCTCACAGCTGTGCCCGCACAGTGCAATACTCCAATTCAGCCATTGGCAATTCAGCCATTGGGTGGGTGGCGCTGCTGAGTGGCCCTCACAGCGCGGCCGTCAGAGCGCGGCCCTGAGAGCGCCGCTGGCTCTGCAGCTGCATTCTTCTCCGGGAGTCGGGGGTGATAATCTGGCGCGCCACGTAAAAAGTTGCACGCCTGACATATCGGCATGTAACTCGAGAACCGAGGCACAGATTTTGGCGATTCAGATGGCATTCGAACGGCAACGAATAGCGCTTTAATTCGGTAATTTATATGTTCGGCGAAAAATGCAGTCCCGAGCCTTCAGATGCTCGCAAAGGGCCGTGAAACTGAAACTGAAACTGAAAAACAATGAAACCCCGGACATTTCCATGAATTTATAAACCCCCCCCCCCCGGACGCCCCGGACAGGGCGTGAAAAGAGGACATGTCCGGGCAAAAGAGGACGTTTGGTCACCCTAACTAAATGTCAAGGCTCTCATCCACATTCATTCATTTTCTCCCCCCACTCTCTCTCCCATGAGCTCAATGTAACACGGAAGTGCAGTGGTCTATTGTATACATTCAGATTAAAATTCTTTATTGCCTATATTTATTGTAACACATAATATAACCAATAGGGCATACAGACCATTTGTGTTTACACTGTTTATTTTTCTCATGTTTTTATATTCAGAGTTCATTATATTGTTTACGCTGTTTATTTGTTCTCATATTTTTATATTCAGATCAAATTGTATTGCCCATTTGTGTCTTTCTACTATTACCCTGCCCATACCTGTACCTCCCCTCCACCATGCTGCTAAGACGCCTGAATTTCCACAAGGGGATCAATAAAAGGATGATTTAATTGTATCTTATCTTATAATTAACCGTGCCTAATCGATTCCACATGCCCCGGTCTGACAACGCAATGCAATGGTTAATGGTAAATGGCTGCTTTTTTATATAGCGCTTTTATCCAAAGCGCTTTACAATTTGTTCCTCACATTTGACCCATTCACTCACACATTCACTCACCGACGGCGGAGGCAACCATGCAAGGTACCAACCTGCTCATCAGGAGCAATTAGGGGTTAAGTGTCTTGCTCAAGGACACATCGACACGCTGGCCAGGAGGAGCGGGAATCGAAACCGGGAACCTCCGGATTGCCAGATGACTGCTCTATCTTCCGAGCCACTGTGGCCCCAATGGGTGGGACAGCAAAAAGAAAATACATGAAAACAACAACTCAAACCGCCTCCAAAGCGCATGCGTGGACACAAGGCGAGGCCTTCACCAGACAAAGAGGCGCGTAAATCATGAAGCTAAATTGAAGGACCCGCGCTCCGTGCCAATCTGCATGTATAAAACACAGGTCTTGACGTTTTAACGCACGTTCGGACGGGGGCCCTTCCCGTTATAGCGCCGGCAAATTGGGGCGCGGAGACGTGCCGTCGCGTTCCGAGTCATCTGGAACGTTTCAGTGTGATCCTGTCCTCCTGGTGCCGTTGGCTCATTTATGGTCCATAACTCTCGTTCCACGGCCAGGGTTTTTAAGCACCGGTGTAACTCGTGCACAGCTGGGCACGAGGAAAGGTATATAAAAACAAATTAAGATGTCGTGAGTCATAAGCGCCGGCACACGTAATGAAAACATTTCCTCGGCTAATGAGGAATCCACCACGTGCGGTAAATGGGAGTGCGGGACACCGAGTTACAACATACACCCGCGTGCCCAATAGTCCGGATAAGTGGGGGGTGCACGTGTGATACATAATGTGTGATACATTATATTACATTCAGCTTAGGGGCGCAACGATATATCGTGATGTGATACAAACCGGTATCCGTATCGTTCGATGCCGGGAATTTTATTTGACTTATATCTCCTGAATAGATCAAGTGGGAATGGGATGGTAGACCCCCGTTACTGACCAGACACTCTATATCAGTGATGGCTGTCGGAGTGTAGAGCTATTATTTTAAAATATAGACTACTTATTTGAACAACAAACAAAAGAAATACCACTTACAAGACCTTTAACATATGATTTTGTTTTTACTTAATAGCGAACAAGAGATAATCCAACTAGTGAGATAGCTGGCTGCTGTCCTTGCTACTCCTGTAGCTAATACTGGGGGCGCAGGTGAACGGAAGCATTCATTCTGAACGTTACATCACTGATGCTTGAAACGTACAAAACATTGCTACCATGTAACATCTCCAGTCTCTCTTTCTTCATCTGTTCTCCCAGCTGTTAACAGACTGTTATGCTACCTGGCTAGCTAGCTACCTGTACCCAGCCTGCCGTTCAGCGGTGTAACAGTTAATAGATACACTACAGAGTAGGGGTGTAAAGGTACACATATCTGTACCGAACCGCTTCAGTGTGTACCGTACTGTACCGAACGGCTGTGTACCGAACGAATACAACGGTATGTTAACCACTAACGACCGCACACGGGGGGCTGTTTTTTTTGTGTACCGTTACACCCCTACTACAGAGTGTAGGTACCGGTAAAAACAAGGGAAAATATATATTTTTTTAGACAAAACGATATTCGCACAAACGAATTGTTTTTTTCAAACGAAAATCGATGCCTATCCCTAGTTATTAGCAACCAATCAACAAACTGCACGTCCAGAAAGGGGCTTTTATTGTTGCGGGCGATCTACATAGAGACAGTGAGACATCATGACATGAGGACAACTTCATCACAGGGTGAGTAGAGGAAGTTGCCTTTTCTTTGACCAGCCGTGGTCATGTGGAAGTAACGTTATAGCGTTCGCTCGGAGGAGTCCACGTGTGGAGTCTCTCCGTGGAGGAGATCATTTTTTACTTCCCTTTCTACAGAGGCCTGTCCGGCCAGAGGCTGTGACTCGATCATATATAATTTGATCTATTTCGGTGTCATCAAGTCAAGTTAAGTCAAGTCAAGTCAAGTCAAGTCAAGTCAAGTCAAGTCAAGTCAAGTCAAGTCAAGTCAAGTCAAGTCAAGTCAAGTCAAGTCAAGTCAAGTCAAGTCAAGTCAAGTCAAGTCAAGAGTGTGCCAGTCTCTACACTGTGAAGGCTACGGTGTGGGCGGACGTAAGGCCGACCCCGTTTGCAAAGCCTTGTTTGTGCGTGCTGGTGTTATGAGTGTGGGTAGCCGATGTTAGGTGTTGGCGTTCTGTTTACACGCAGTAATTATCCAGCCTTTTCACTAGTTTCTCTCTTCAATATATTCGATTAAAATGTATTGTCATTATGCAGCACAAGTAAAGTACAACAAAAATAAGTCTGGCATTCAACCAGAGTGCAAATGTAACAGTAAAGTGCAATAGTAATATACAATGTACAGGTGCTGGGTATAACATAAATTAGTACTACAGTACTGAGTAATAGTGCTAATCAGATGCATGTAGAGAGTTGTAGGATTCATGTACAGTGATACAGGTATAAAGACACTATGGTAGTAAGTCATTCATACTGGCCAGCAGCATAACTATCAAGAGTAGGTAAGGGCGATGTTGTACAGATATAGATAAAGTATATATATGCCAGGTCTTGCTCGAAAGAGATAATTGATCTCAAGTGACTACCTGGTCAAATAAAGGTTAAAGATATATATATATATATATATATATACTTTTTTATTATTATTATTATTATTATTATTATTATAATTTGTATTTGTTTTTATATATTTATCATGAGCAGAGTGTATTGTACACCCCCTACAGTACATTTAGCTATACATCCCAGGACAGCACTACAGTCCCTTCAGTGGTACAAGCAGATACTTATTTAGTAGTTACTCATCTTCTCCCGTCACACAGGGGCCCATAAAAACGGTGTCACAATGTATGATCCTGTAAAGAATGTCACTATCTGGTATGTGCTCATTTTAACGAATGTACTTTTTGTAATGATATGTATGACCACTAGTAGAAAAGCCAAACCAGGGACAGGGGTTGCAAATTAGCCTTGGATAGAAATCCTACATGCAACGCATCTGTATCTTGTTATTGTAACTTGCTACGATGTTTCCTTTTGCATCGTCCCTTACAAATAAACAAATAAATTAACAAATACACAAACAAATAAATAAATAAGTAAATAAACAAATAAATACATAAATACATAAAGAAACAAATACATACAAACAAACAAATAAATACACAAACACACACATAAATAAACAAACACATAAATGAATAAATAAACAACCAAACAAATAAATAAACACAAACAAATAACAAACAAACACATAAACAAATAAATAAACAAATAAATAAATAGATAAATAAATAAATGAATGAATAAAATGTCCTACAGCTGAACGTGCTTCACACAGTCAGTCAGTCAGTCATTGGTCTTTCGGGGTGTACGCCAGTCACTCCCGGTCGTCCGGTCCCACGGGAGCCGGTGTGTATTCCCGTCTCCGTTAATTACAGAAGTCGCGGGCCATCCGACTTCCCGGCCCCCGAGGCAGGGAGAGTACAGAGCCGTGTGGGCAGGAGCGGTCCACTGTCCCGTGGGGGAAACACAAACATGGGATCTGTGGCCCACATCGCCTGTGTAAACGGCTGATTTATTGAAACCCCAAGATAGTGGTTAGAATAATGTGATACCACGGCGTGGTTAAGTGTAATGTGATTCCCCCCTGCTCTCCCATCATTGCTTAGGAGACAATGTCGAGGGTTTCTCGGTCTGGGCCTCACAGGCGGAGGGATGGAACAGGGACCTTTAAGAGGGATTTGGCGACCGGCTATGGAGAGGGTTTTGGGGGTAGACTGCGTTGATGCGGACCGCGGTACAATCAAGCGGTATAAAAACTGTGATCCTAAATTACAGCAAAGCGTCCTTGACCTCCCGGACGTTTCCCGCTCACCGTGACAAGTGGAAGAGTCTGATCGGGGGGGGGGGCTTTGAATGATGATGCCTGTCCCCACCCGCCAACCAATCAAAGGCGGCCTTGAGTGGTGGGAAAAGCACAGACGGGCCAGGATTATGTAAGGAATACTTAAGTAAATTAGGAAGTACAGGAGAACGTCCTCCGCACTGCGTCAACGGGTCCACAGAGATGTTTGCTACGTTTCCACAAGAAAGTAGCCAAGGAGGGTTACGGTAAATGAAATTGCGCGGGTGACGTCCCCCAGCATGGGTCTACACTGGGTTCTCAGCCAGCCTACTCTCACAGAGGCTGGCTTCATTTTACTAGACCAGTCTCCCTGGTGGGGTGTGGCCTGGGCGCGAGTCAGGGCTGTCGAAATGAAATCGACCGAATCGAATAAATCGATCGCGGAAAATGTAATTGATAAAAATTTGTGCATGGGTGCTTCGAAACATTTCATTAGTGGCGGTTGAATGTTCCAATTGTTCATAAATGCTCGAAATGCTTTTGCACGATTACAGTGTGCATTTGTGGGGGAAAAACACAAATAAACATTTTGGATGAAAATGAATAGTTTGAATAAGTGGTTCTCAACCGTTTTTGGGTCAACAACCCCTATCTGACATCCAGGTCCCATAAGCCGTGCGGGCGGGGTTTAAATACTCAGACGAGGCAGGCCTTTACAACGATGGCATGGAACAGTAACCCCGCCCGCCCATTCCTGTGTAACGCTTGGTAATGTGGGACGGACCTCCACAAGCAGTATTTGGAATGGCGATCAGATAATTGGATTCAGGTTGGTACAGATAGTAAAAAACAACACAGCAGTGTAAACAACTTGGTCAATATAATTTGACTATCTAACTAAATGAAATATATATTCACAGTATTCACAGTGTCACATAAGGTGCAGTATGCTTCAGGTAGTGTATTGTCCTCCTTGGGTTTAGTCCAAGGTCAATGTCTGGCAGCCGTCGCTGCCCCCTGTTTTGGAGCCTGGAGGCCGCTAGTCGCGGCCTCCTGCCACTATTGAGCTGCCGCTCTGTGCTCAGTGATGCAGTGAGGCACAGTGATGCATTGTATAGTCTGATGGCTGTTGGAATGAAGGACTTCCTGTGCCGTTCAGTGCTGCATTTGGGTAGTGTGAGCCTAGCACTGAACATGCTCCTCCTGTCAGCCAAGTCTGTGTGTAGTGGGTGGGTGGGGTTTTCCCTGATGGCCTGGAGCTTAGCAAGGCTCCTCCTCTCCGCCACCCTCGCTAGAGAGTCCAGCTCCACCCCAACCATGCTGCTGGCCTTCCTGACCAGCTTATCCAGCCTGGTTGTGTCCACTGCTCTCAGTCCGCTGCCCCAGCAGGTCACAGCATACAAGAAGGCGCCTGCCACCACCGACTCATAGAACATCCTCAACATCCTTGTACAGACATTGAAGGATCTCAGCCTTCTGAGGAAGTAGAGTCGGCTCTGGCCCTTCTTGTATAGTGCCTCTGCATGTTTTGACCCGTTCAGTTTGTTGTCGATGTGCACACCGAGGTATTTGTACACCTCCACCATGTCCACATCAACTCCCCTGATGGAAACGGGGGTCACAGGTGCACTCCTCCTCCTCCCCAGCTCCACAACCAGTTCCTTGGTCTTCGCCACATTTAGCTGCAGGTGGTTTTTATCGCACCATGTGACGATTGACGAAGTCCACTACCAGTTCCCGGTATTCCCTCTCGTCACCGTCCTTTATACATCCCACTATCGCAGAGTCATCAGAAAACTTCTGAAGGTGGCAGGACTCTGACCGATAGTGGAAGTCGTTGGTGTAGACAGTGAAGAGGAAGGGAGAGAGGACTGTCCCCTGCGGGGGCCCGGTGTTGCTGACCAGTCTGTCTGACACACAGCTCCGTAGGCGCACGTACTGTGGTCTGCCCGTCAGATAGTCCACAACCCAGGACACCAGTGGGGCCTCTACTTGCATCGCCTCCAACTTCTCACCCAGTAGCCCAGGCCTTATGGTATCAAAAGCACTGGAGAAGTCAAAGAACATGACTCTCACAGTGCTCCCCGGCTTGTCTAGGTGAGTGTAGGCTCGGTTCAGCAGGTAGATGACAGCATCCTCTACCCCCAGTCAGGGCTGGTAGCGTTGATTTCAGGAAGATTTGATAATCAGGCGAAAAATGACAATGTGTTTAGTGTATTCCACTAAAGGGCTATTATCGCATCTTTTCCTGGAATTACTCTAAAGCACCCAAACTATATTCATATTCAAACCGGTATAAAACGGAAATGTACAGATGAAAAAACAATCTGTTTCGTGGATGTTAACTGGAAGCAACTCACTGATAATCGACGGGTGTATTAGACCCATAATTTTAATATAAGATATATTTTAAGTAGGGATGCTCGATATTGGCTTTTTTACCGATACCGATATACCGATATTGTCCGATACCGATATCAACCGACACCGATATATGCAGGGCCCCCCCCCCCCTTACTTGCTTGCCTGGGTAAATAAAGGTTATAGAAATGTAAAAAAAAAATATATATATATATATATATTATACATTTTTTTTGATACCGATATTTTCCGATATCATATTTTAATGCCAATATCGGCCAATAATATTGGACATCCCTAATTTTAAGCACTCGCAAGTGAAGAAAGCACCCCATTGACTTACAGCAACAGGGGTAATAGCGCCCTCTAACGCATTAAGCGATGGCGCAGAATGAGTTAAGGTTTCTGATTTGTTGGGTCAATTAAGCCAGTGTTGTGTGTCAAATGAAGGCTTCCAACAATGGGTCCAGTCCAATAAAATGTTAATAATCTTTTCTCAAATAAAACAAAATTCTAGATTCAGATTTTTACTACTACCGGTAGATGTTTAACTTTTTACTACCAGAAGTGTGTATGAATTAAACATTACAAAAAGTAAACCTTTTCTTTGTCAAAAGTGACACTTCCCCCGTGGGATGTTGATTGTGCTCACTGCATGGTCTGCAACTCTCTGGTTCCAGTCAAATTGTTGTCCTGATATTAAAACAATAATCAATAAACAAAATAAACTAGCGCCCCCTTAGAGCATCTCAACGCCCCCCCTTTCAACAATTCTGCACCGAGCAAACTCTCTGAACGCCCCTGGTTGAGAGACCCTAGGTTAGATGGACCGATTAGATGGATAAAGTAACAGTTGGAGTGGTCGTTAGTAGCAGCGGTGGTGAAGTGAGGCAAAAGGTGGACAGGTTCAGAGAGGACACAGGCCTAGAAGTTGCTAATGTGATTGGCTGGTTTAATCTACTTATATATGTTTGGCAGAAGATTGATAAGGATCACCTGCTTGATATAATACCCGGTTGATAGCATGCCAATGAAACACACACATACACACGCAATCCGGAGGTATGCAGACACATGACAGGAGGTTGGCACTTGTGCACACACACACACACACACACACACACACACGCACACACACACACACACACACATACACACCTCGTAGTGATAGTCCATGCAGGTGAGGTCTCTCCAGCACTTGTCACCTCTGATCTTGATGAGACCCTGGAGAAGAAGAGGGTAAACAAACATGTCAAGTCTCTTATATAATAACTTCCCTTCAAAACACCTTTGATGATGCAGGACAAACCCCAGCTGACCTTTGACCTTTAGTGAGTTTGGAAATTCATCCGAGACATTTGTCATTAGAGATGGTAGAGATCATAGAGGAGCAGTTCAAAGAAGCCTGAAGTGCTATCTATCCATCCAGGCCGTTTTGGTGTGATTCGCCAAGTTTTGGAGATATCTATTGTGTGGAGGAAATTAGCCGGAGCTAAGAATGTACTCAGTCAAAATAGAATTGGTTAATACATATTTATTAACCCAAACAGAGTATCGAAATACACGTTAGGTACAAGGCCAGAATATCCCAGAGAGATCCTAGAATAGTGTTAACGTAGACCTTTATACCTGGATAAAAGGGTGTGTGGTCAGGTGACCAGGTAGGAAAGAGATAGGAGGATTGGGGTTGGGGAGGGCTGGAGAGATGTGATGGAGGGAGGAGGGGTGACAGGATGGTGAGCTAGGGGAAGGAGGTGAGAGACAAAAGGGTGGTGACTGATTGATCAGCGGAGACAAAGGGATTGACTGGAAGACAGGATATTTGAGTATTGGGGATTAATCAATGGGGGATTGGAACTACAATATGTTTGGAAGGGAAACATATAATTACTACCACACTACCATAGAGATTATCTACCATAGAGATGATCTACCATAGAGGCGTCTGCCATCACTCCAATACAATGAATTAGCCTATTGGCTGCTGTAATTACAACTTCCTCTCACTCGTTCCAACTTGGGGCAAAATAGAACCTCACATCCTACTCCACTGAATGAGACGAGTTAACCACCTAAACACACAACAGTGTTTGATCCAACCGGACCTCAGAGAGCTCTTGTCCTGAGTGGACACAAAGGCCCTGTTCCTGTCTCTCCTTCCATGTCACACAGTGGGTCATGAATAACCAAACAAAACAACGACAACTCGAGAGGAAACTTGGGGAGAATGTAAACACCATTGTAAAAATAAAAATACCCCTTTCTAATGGACTTCTAAGAACCCCAGAACGAATAATGTATTCCCAGATCGAGTACTCCAGGTTTCAACAAGTTAAATGTAATACTTTTTAGGACCTTTTTAATACCAATTTCACGACCATACTAGCAACACACACAAAAAAGCTACACTGAACTGGCGGCTGCACTTGCGGCACTTTCACCAGACGCAACTAGCCCCCAGTAGCCCCGCAAAATATTTGAATGACTTGGAAGACAAAAACATTTAATATATTTCATATTATTTAATCTCCCGACAGCCAGGCTGCCCCCCAAAAAAAGTATTACCTGTGCAAATAAAATGTAACTTTTTAATACCTTAAATTGAGAATTATGAATGTAATACTTTTTAATACCCCGCAGATACCCTGTACTCTGTACATGAAATACCAAAGTGGGCGACATGTTGTTGGAAATGCACAAACAAGAACAGCTTGTTATTATCTTTTAGATAACGCTAAGCTAAAAAAAAACTCTCTGCAACGTTAAGTGTACTATCCATGCTCCACAGCTTCCAACGTCTAGCTTCCTGCAACAACTCACTTCGCAGGATTTCAGTGCAAGATTTCTGTTTCAGTGGCACAAACCAGCACTTTTGGTGAATGTATTTAGTGGTAACCAAATCAAATGTAAAAGTAAAAACGGGGCACCCTCACAAACCGCTCGAGTTCAGTTGAAATCGAGTAATGGATTACTCACACCCATCCCTAAAACAGGATCATACAGGATCATACAGGATCCACTGTCCACGACGAGCGCTGGGTTCACCTCAACAAACACCGGCAACGGGAGCCGAGAGGGAAGACAAGACACTCTGTGTCCGTCCCTCTGTCCACCCTCTGTCCAGATCTGAATTAGCCTTTCTGGTTAGGATAATCACATCAAAGCTGAACAGATGAAGTGGGTTGAAACGAGGAAGGACAAGAGAGGAGAAAGAGGCTCATTGTGCTGCGATTACGTTGTTCACTCTTGATTTAATATAACGGTTAGTGGAGACGAAAATAATGAGCAACAAGGTGTGTGTGTGTGTGTGTGTATATACCTCTGTATACCTCTGTTGCCTATACTCAATTTATACCAATCTACTGCGTTCACTGTCTACAACTGCCCTGTAATCAGCTTTATCCAAAGTGCTTTACAGTTTTGTTCCTCACATTCACTCACACATTCACACCGACGGCGGAGGCGACCATGCAAGGTGCCGACCTGCTCATCGGGAGCAGTTGGGGGTCTTGCTCAAGGACACTTCGACATGCTGCCCGGGAGAAGTGGGAATCGAACCAGGAACCTTCTGTTTACCAGATGACCGCTCTACCTCCTGAGGCACTGTCGTCCCATAGTAATCATAACTACCTACCTCATACTATAGTCTACCTATATAACTCTGTAGGATAGCATGTCTTTTTACAGCATGTATATATATATCCATATATCCTAGTCTGAATAAATGTGTAATTCTTATATATCTTCTATATACCTACTTATACACCTGCATATAACTATATTTGATAGCATGTACAATAATGCTGTATATATCGCTGTACATATTAATACTACAACTCTGTACATACTAGGGATGGGACTATAGTGCTGGGCACTATTCGAATTATCTTCGCTTTGGCTTGCAGAACAGCACTCTGTATTTCCCATTTGCGTATGTAATGACAGTTGACCGTCACATACGATTCAGTTGTAAGTGCTGTCCAAGCATCTGTTGTGAGAGACACTTTTTCAACACTTGTTAGCGGAGTGTGCAGCTCCCTTGCAGACAGTATCATCATACATTTTGTCCAGTCTTGCGGTAATAGTTTTTCTACATGGGACTGTATACTCTGGCTCCACAAACGCCATCAAACTTCTAAACCCCTCGCATTCAACAAAGCTGATGGGAAGCATGTATTTTGCTATCATCTTTGAGATGAGGGACGTAGTTTTCTGTTGACGTCGTCGATATCAGCCTTACTTCGTCTCGTGCGGATGCCACTGCCCCAACGTTGGTGTTTGGCCCTCAGATGCGTGTGCAAATGTGCAGTTGTCGTGGACTTGTGATACGACAGTTTTACCTGACAGAGTTTGCACTGCACCTCATTTTCGATAATTTTTATGAAGGAGTTCCACACAGAACTTTGACGGCTGCTGCAGCATCATGTTTAAGCTGCTCTGTGCCCACTCAGCTTCTGATTTTTCACCGTGCAACGCACATGCGTCTCTCTCTGGTCTCACACGCGGGGTCCCACAGCGATGTAGCAAATGCTATACTGCCCTCGTGTGGCGGCGCCGTGTAAAAAAGCGTGGCAAAATATATTTGTTTACCCCAAAACGAATAAACGATTGTAATTTTTTTTTATCGATCTTAATAACTGAATGACTATTCTTTTTCGAAGATCATGTCCCATCCCTAGTACATACTCTGTATATACATCTGATTAGCACTATTACTCAGTAGTACTCATTTATATATATTATACCCAGTTTAATCTCCAGTACATTGCACTCTGGTTGGATGCCACACTTATTTTTGTTGTACTGTCCTGTGCTGTATAATGACAATCAATTTGAATCTAATGTAATGTAATCTAAAATCATCACACACCTTATTATCTCAAGAAGAGGAGACAGAAAAGAGGAATTTACCTATCTCAAACCCCGCCCTCTTTTCGTGATCCTCCTCCAATCACAACAAGGCGGATGGAGGTGCAGAAATATGGCACACAGAAATGGAAAGACACAAATACACACACTGATGACGGAGGCGGCTAATTCAAGTGTAACTGAGCTATTCATCAGTCAACATTCTTGCATTTATATGGCATTACACGTAATCGAATAAAGGGCGAAGAAATTTGACCGCTCTAATGAGAAAACTAGGGGGGGGGGGCTCCTCCCCTCGTCTGCCTCCTCGCCTCTCTCCCTCCGTTCTCCGATGCTCTCCTCGCTCGTCTCTCCACCCTGTCCCTCACGGCCAATGTCTGTCCTCACCTCCTCCATGGCTCCTCATCTAACCTCCCTTCTGTCTCTTCCTCCTCTTGCCCCCCCCCCCCCTCTCTCTCCTCACCTCACCATCCCCAGCGCTGAGCTGTCACATGAAATGGAGATGGATTGTCTAAAGACCCCAACCACCACAACCACAAACTGTTTCAGCCAATGGCGTCCGGCTAAACAGTACTGCAGCCTCCAGGCCCAGACCAGCAGACTCCGGGACAGCTTTTCCCGCTCACAGCTTGCTACCTGCCTGTGACTATAGTATTGTAATCTAGTGCTATTTTCATCACCGTTTCTGCTGCTGATTTGCACAAACTACTGTGGCGATTGTTATGTTATAGTCTAGAGCAATTTTGTCATTGATTCCGCTGCCTCTTTGCACTCATCCACATTGTGATTATTCCACTGTGATTATTGTATTGTAAATCAGTGCTATATTATTGTTGCTTATAAAGTGTATCAATGCTCATCAAGACGTCTCCTTGTGTCTTCCACCTACACTAATTTGACAGGGCAAACAGTAGGGCTGATCAATGCTCATAACCTGTCCTACTTTCAGACAAGACGAGACGAGAAGATAAGATGAGATAAGATGAGATGATGCGATGAGATGAGATAACCAGATGAGATGATGAGACGATGAGACAAGACGAAACTATGAGATGAGACGATGAGATAACCAGATGAGATGACCAGATGATGAGACGAGATGAGACGAGACAAAACTATGAGATGAGACGATGAGATAACCAGATGAGATGACCAGATGATGATGAGACGAGATGATGAAACAAGACGAAACGATGAGATGAGACGATGAGATAACCAGATGAGATGACCAGATGATGATGAGACGAGATGATGAAACAAGACGAAATGATGAGATGAGACGATGAGATAACCAGATGAGATGACCAGATGATGATGAGACGAGATGATGAAACAAGACGAAGCGATGAGATGAGACGATGAGATAACCAGATGAGATGACCAGATGATGATGAGACGAGATGATGAAACAAGACGAAACGATGAGATGAGACGATGAGATAACCAGATGAGATGACCAGATGATGATGAGACAAGATGAGACGATGAGACAAGACGAAACTATGAGATGAGACGATGAGATAACCAGATGAGATGACCAGATGATGATGAGACGAGATGAGACAAGACAAAACTATGAGATGAGACGATGAGATAACCAGATGAGATGACCAGATGATGATGAGACGAAATGAGACGATGAAACAAGACGAAACGATGAGATGAGACAAAAGACGATGAGACAACAAGATGAGATGAGACAAAACAATAACATGAGACGACAAGGTAAGACGATGAGATGAAACAATGAGACGATGAGATGATATGAGACAATGAGATGAGACAATGAGACGAGACGATGAGATGAGACAATGAGACTATGAGACAAGATGACATCAGATAGGATGAGAGGAGACAAGAAAAGTTGAGATAAGACAAGTCGACATGAGTGGTCGCCAGTGGCCGTCAGTGAAATAGAGGCCTACTGATCGGTCATCGATTGGTTTTTGAGTCTTCACAACAGGACGCAGATGTGAGAAAGCCCTATGCGTTCCGACGTTCCTTCAGCGGCTCACACAAAGTGGGTAACAGACACAGCTTCCCCGCTAAGCGCTGCTGACCTGCTGCTGCTCACATACGGTAACAATATGTCTCAGTAAAGTAAAGGAACAGAGGAGCGGTTAAATTTTTTGCTCATTTCCAGTTCATCATCAGTACAAAGAGGTCAACGTGAAAATATGTTGTTTTGTTTTTCCTCTTCACTCCAGCATGTATTTTTGGAGAGACACAATAAATAATTTTTGCACGACAGCGATTATGCTTTCAGTCCACAGCAGGCCTAAAATGTATGTCTTAAAGAAGTAATAATTCATTGTTATGGAGTAACATCTACTGTATAATTTAAATGCCAACGAGGGGGAAGAAAACCCCAGTGAGAGACGGAAGTGTGTAAGTAAGAATGGCATAGATAGCTGTGGAATGGCAAACCACAATGTTTGTTACAAAACATAATTTCTGCCGATATATAAAATCCATTCGGGGAAATGATGGTCCATCACAGCTTAGGAGGGAAAAAATCTGACATATGGATTTAGATGCTTCAAGTACGTCTGCAGGGGTGTAGTGGAGGGTAAACGCACATAACCTTTTGTTTACTTTTACTCATTGTATACATTCAGATTCAAATTCTTTATTGGCTATATTTATTGTAATGTATAATATAACCGGCATACAGACAGTCATCTACACATAATCTTTTTACTTTCAGAGCACTCCACGGTCAGGCCCCTATCTACATCACTGAACTCATCCATCCCTACACCAACACCGCTCACTCAGATCTGCCGATCAGCACCTCCTGGTGGTCCCCAGGTCCAGGCTCAAAACAAGGGGTGATCGAGCCTTCGAGGTGACGGCACCAAGGCTCTGGAATGCTCTCCCCCTGGACCTGCGAACTGCCCCCTCAGAAAACTATTTAAAAAAAAAAAAAAAGCTAAAAACACATTATGTTTAGACAGGCCTTTGTATATATATAGGCACCCTTTTTGTCCTTGCGGTTCCTAGAGTTTTTAATTAGTGACTGATGATTTTATTTAAATTCTTTTATTCAATTATTTTATTTGGTTTCACTGTTTTTAACTGCTGTCTGTTGTTGTTGTCATTTATTTCAGATTTTTGTTTTTATATACTAGCTGTAGTGTAAAGCACCCTGTGCATTCGTGCTGTGAAGGGTGCTATATAAATAAAGGTCATTCAAATTGTATTGCCTATATGTATGTATTTCTACTGTTACCCTGCCCATACCTGTACCTCCCCTCCCCCCTCCCTTATGCTACCCAGATTTCCCCAAGTGGATCAATAAAGGAATATCTCATCTTAAACGCATTGCATTGCCAGCCTTAATGCAAAAAATAAATAAAACTCATCTCTTACTCTCATGTGTGAATGTGTCTGGAGTTGTTTGATTATAATACGCTTGTTTGCAGTATACCAACTCTCTTAACTAGATAACTCCACACACACGCAGGGTAAAGTAAGACGTAAATCAAATGTCCGCTGATGACACTCTGCTCTACTCAGACAGACAGAGGCCGCCTGCGCTCTTAGGTAAATAGACACGTCTTTTAATTCAAACGTAAGCATATAAGTGGTGGCATGCGGCCTGTGGATAATGTGGCATTCATTAGAAGAGGCTGGAGGAGCGAGTAGCATTCTCATCACCCTGTGGCTGTTGTCACTCAGTGTCAGGGCAGTGGCCTGGAGTTTGGCAACAGCGGTGAATAAATTAGCGTGCAACGTTCACCAGCTATAAAAAGCTAAGCATACCTTGGACTTGTTTAAATGTGTTTAATTAATTTAATTTAATACTTGGTTGCAAATGCTAAATTGGAAATGCATGGTAAATTGGATTCAGGTCAGGTGATTGACTTGGCCATTGCATAACCTTCCATTTCTTTGCCTACGTTCTGAATCATTTAACTGAATATGAGTAGATACTAATTGCCAGAAACACTTCAGAATTCACCCTGCTGCTTTTGTCAGTAGTCACATCATCAATAAATACAAGGGAACCAGTTATATTGGCAGCCATACATGCCCACACCATAACACTACGACCACCATGAGGTGGTATGCTTTGGATCATGAGCAGTTCCTCTCCTTTTCTATACTCTTCTTCTCTTCTCTTCCCATAATTCTGGTACAAGTTGATTGTTGTCTTTTTTTTTTATCCACTTTTTCTCCCCATTTTCTATTTTCCTCCCATCCCAATTTCGTATTATCCAATTCTACCCTCCCCTGTCTTGAACGTTGCTAGACTATGACTCCCACAGGTCGGTTGTAGTGAGGACAGAAGCCTTGCATCACGTGTCCCCTCCGGTACACGAGGAGGCAGCCTGTCGCATCTTTTCACTGCAGCAGCTCGAGCTCTCAGTGGCGAGGAGTAACGCGTGGGAGGCTCACGCTGCCCCCGCTACTTCCTGCTTCCGTCGCACCGGCGTCACCAAACCGACCTGTAGGGGTCGCCGTCCACAACGTCAAATCCCCACCCACCGGCTTTCCCACCCTCTAACACTTGCCAATTGTGTTAGTATGAACGACCGGCCAGCCGGTAGCAACGCCGAGAGCTGGGCTCGAACCCAGCGTCTCCTGCGTTAGAGGCGAGCGCCTTGCCCACTGCGCCAATCAGCCGCTCAGTTGTTGTCTTATCCGTCCATAGGATGTTGTTCCAGAACTGTACAGGCTTTTTAGATGTTCTTTGGCATCTGTGTCTTTATACCGTATGTCCTCAAATCTACTTTCAGTTCCGGCTTCCAGAAGGTCACAGACTAAATTCAAGCCCAGTCCAAGTGCAAATGCTCAACAAGGACTCAAAAAACATTGTTCCTTCCTATACATAAAAAACCTGGCATAAGAGACCGGAAATGTTGAGAGACATTGAGGGGGCGACAGTGGCTCAGGAAGTAGAGCAGTCGTCTGGTAATCAGAAAGGTTCTCGGTTTGATTCCCACTCCTCTCGGGCAGCGCGCCGAAGTGTCCTTGAAGCAAGACACTTAACCACTAATTGCTCCTGATGAGCAGGTAGACACCTTGCATGGTTGCCTCCGCCGTCGGTATGTGAATGTGATCAACAAAATTGTAAAGCACTTTGGATAAAAGCTGTTATATAAATGCACAATTTACCATCGTGTGCGTACAAACTGCCCTCTGGGCCGGTTTTGCACCCAATGGAAAAGAAAGTGCTATCCAGAACACAAGGCCACCAATACGGACACATCTGCTTGTCAGGCGGTGGTAGGGCCACGGCCGCTGTTAAACTGCACTAACTGAATTTAGGAGCCATCAGGACATTTTATTCTGCTTATATATTTATATAATATGTGTGCGTGTGTGTGTGCATGTGTGTGTGTGTGTGTGACCTGCTGGCTGGTGAGATGTTGCAGCCAGAGAGATGTCTGTAATGAGTCATGAGGCCCTGATATCATCATCCATTCTAATCAGATGACTTGAATGAGCAGAGCCTGCTGTAACGTCGTTAGTGAGGTGAACTCTACATGGTTTCCGGCAGAAGGGTGTATCAGAGATTAGATGAGTTTTTTACTTTAGATATTTCAGCTAGTGTGTCTGTGTGACATAAAAGTTGGTCCCAAATCTCAAATTTTGACTATTTTGACATTTCATCCACCACCACTCCCCTACATTACAATCATAACAATAAGACAACAAGGCGAGGCAAAAATAAAGGATAACAAATCAATTAAAACAGTACAACTTGATTGACAAAGGATGGAGATCAATGTTTTAAACTAAATGCAGATTTATCCTGTTCCAGACCGGCCAACCTTGGGGAATTTTTTAGTACCACAATAGTGTAACGCTCACACACTTTCGCACCACTTCGCTTTGCACACGGTCATTTCCCTGCTCACCGCCATATCACCAAGTTATTCAACATGTAAATCGGCTATGAAGAAAGTCTGCAAGACACAAAACACCACACACACACACAGTCTCTACATGTGCACAGCTGTTTTTAAAGGACCAAAAGTAATTGGACATAACCGGTATGACTGTGTATGAACGAATAATGGACTCTGTGAAGCGCTCTGGGTGTCATGATGAGCGCTATATAAATCCAAGCCATTATTATTATTATAACAATCCATAAATAAAATGGTCACTTTTAATACTTGGTTGCAAATCCTTTGCAGTCAATGCCTGAAGTCTGGAACCCATACACCACCAGACACTGGGTTACGTCCCTGGTGATGCTCTGCCAGGCCTCTACTACAACTGTCGGTTGGTACACAAAATGCATGCAGGTTGGCAGGTCTGCTGTTCAGAGCAAACTCGGGGGACCTTAACACATTGACTGCCGTGCGCGTAGATCTACGTTTCTGTCGCCCGACGGTTGAGTGCCGGAAACGTAGATCTACGTTTCTGTCACGGTTAGGGATGCCCCGATCGATCGGCCAGCGATCGGTATCGGCCGATATTCAGTATAAATATGAGATCGGTGAATTCCGATAATGCTTTTCGGAAAACATGATCCAATTCTTAGCGGAGTTCTCACTCGCTGACTTCTCTCTCAGGCACACAGAGCTGCAGCGCACTGCCCCTCCCCCTCATCCTCCTCCCCCTCCCAGACCTGTGTCAACAGAGGCTCCTATTGCCTCCGGCAATAGTCTGCTCTAGTCTAGTGCATGGGATCTCTGTGAGCTAACGTTAGCTACCTAGCTAACGTTACTGTTTAAACAAAGTTACCCAGTCAACTATTCACTTTTAGTTTAATACATGAGGCATTGTCCAACGGTATCTAGCTGGCTAGCTACTGATATCAACAAATGCTCCAGCAATAGTCTAGTAGTGCATGATACCTCTGTTAGCTAGGTAGCTCACGTTAGCTCACTGTTTACACGAAATGACCAAGTAAACTAAATAGTTCACTGAGGCGTTGTCTTAACGTTATCTAGCCGGCTAGCAGTAGCTACAGATAGCTCCTGATATCAATGTCTTATAACATTGATTCGATGCGTATTCGAGCCCCTGGCTTGCATCGCAGTCATGAAAGGGGCTAGCTGAGGGCATGCTGAATGTGATTTGACCAAAGCAGAGTATACACACAGACAGTGGAGCTGTTAGCAGATAGCGAGCATTTTGACTTGTTGCGTGGTGGCGATCTCTCGCAGATAATACAACTACAAGTATAATTATATATATACATTTAATTTTTTTAGAAAACCATCGGTATCGGCCGATATGGCTCATAGACGATCGGTGATCGGTATCGGTGGCAAAAAAACGTGATCGGGGCATCCCTAGTCACAGTATTTATTTTATTAACTATTGCCATTCATAATTCAGCGTGGCACCTTGTGCATACTGTTCTGAGTGTGTCTGAGCTGGCAGACGTTATTATACCGCCCTCTAACGCCTTCGGCCAGTAATGCACCCCGTTAGAAACAGGTTGGTTTCTTTTCTCTACCGAGCTTCGGCATGGGGGAGGGTCCTAAACACTCCGGCAAAACACACGCTTGTAGGGATGCTTTGGACTACTGACCCCGCCCGCCCGTTGAAGAGCAATGTCCAACAACGTCGGAGGCACAATCGCTGTGGATAACTGGAATGGCGATGAGATTATTGGATTTTTTTTTTTTTTTCATCACTTCAGAGACCAGGTAAGGACACCATATATGAAAGCTTGCGTTGATCTGATATTTATTTCTACTGCAATTGAAGCCATCTGTGTTATAGCTGTTTGGCTGTTTTCCGTTGGGTTGCGGGGGGGGGGGGGGGGGGGGGGGGGCGGTCTAAATCACATTGCATGCGTGCATGATTTCAGGAAGATCCGATAATCAGGTAAAAAATTACATGTTTATTGAATTACACAAAAACTTTGTTTTCGTGTCTTTTCCCTGGAATTGCTCAGAAGCGGCCGGACTATGTTCATATTAAAACGGTATAAAACGGAAATGTACGGATGAAAAAATAATCTGTTTTTTGCACGTTGACCAGAAGCAGCTCAATGAGACTCAACGGCGTTATTAGACCCATAGCTATACTATAATATATAGGTTTAGGTCTACAAAGTACAACTACGTTTACATAGGGTTAATGGACGGCACGGAAGTGGTCACTTCCCGGAAGGGGCGTGGCACTCAATGTGTTAAGGGCCAGGACCGTCACTAGAATGGGTTCCATACAGTAGGTTCCAAAATTCTATTCCAATAATGACGTAGTATAAGGAGGTAGCTTACCAATAATGACATAGTAGGTAGCTTACCAATAAGGGCCTTAAAAATTTACAAATTATGATGTGAACTATAGTGACGTGTCTTGAATGCATTAATACACCTTTATCATAAATGTGAAGTGACTAAAAAGCTAAACCTGTCGCCGTCTAGTTACGACCACAACTAATGGTAAATGTACTGCATTTATATAACAGCTTTTATCCACATTCACCCATTCACTCACACACTGATGGTGGAGGCGACCATTGCAAGGTGCCAACCTGCTCATTGGGAGCAGTTAGGAATTAAGTGTCTTGCTCAAGGACACTTCAACACGCTGCCCAGGAGGAGCCGGAATCGAACCGGGAACGTTCAGATTACCAGACGACTGCTCTCCTGAGCCACTGTCGCCCCCGGCAAGCATGTGACTCATAGTCAAGCTTATTTTCATAGTCGTAAAATTACTAAGTGGTGATTAATCCATGAAATGTGTCATCATAATAATAATATTAATAAAAAAAAATATTTTTATATAGATTATTAAAAACAAAACCTGGCCACGACAGATCCGAGTCAGGGCGTGTGATAGTGTTTGTTTTCCACTGAGGGGAACTGGACTCAGTCCACAGGGCAGGGGTGGAGACCGGAGACCCCCACCCTTCCAGGTACAGCCTGAGCTTTTGACAAAAGTGCAAACGACACAAACTAAGTCATTTCCTGTCTGAGAGAGAGAGAGCGACTGAGATTTATACCAACTCCTGAAAATAAAAGCATGGTTATGGGAAGAGAGAGAGAGAGAGAGAGAGAGAGAGAGAGAGAGAGAGAGAGAGAGAGAGAGAGAGAGAGAGAGAGAGAGAGAGAGAGAGAGAAAGAGAGAACATAGCGACAGTGCCATAGCTGGCTTGTGTCGATGTAAGTAATTTTTTATTTCAAAATTGAATGAGAGAAAAGTTTTAAGGGAGAGACACACAGGGAGACACACACATACAGAGAGAAAGACAAATAGACAGAGAGAGAGAGAGAGAGAGAGAGAGAGAGAGAGAGAGAGAGAGAGAGAGAGAGAGAGAGAGAGAGAGAGAGAGAGAGAAGGAATGAGGATGTCAGATGGTCAAGATTCATAGCCACTGACACAGGCAACCGAGACTAGCAGACAATGTGAGATACCAGCTGCCAGCAAGAGCAGCTAGATACACGTTCCCTAGGAGGGAGAAGAGCAGCCAGATACACGTTCCCTAGGAGGGAGAAGAGCAGCCAGATACACGTTCCCTAGGAGGGAGAAGAGCAGCCAGATACACGTTCCCTAGGAGGGAGAAGAGCAGCCAGATACACGTTCCCTAGGAGGGAGAAGAGCAGCCAGATACACGTTCCCTAGGAGGGAGAAGAGCAGCCAGATACACGTTCCCTAGGAGGGAGAAGAGCCCAGAATCGTACTGCTTGTCAAGTTATGTGGGTTTTCTTCTGGTACCAGTGCTGCCCAAACTTGAAAAATGGCTTGAAACCTCAACAGAGGACGCTGGACAACTCGACTCCAATTTGCAGATTTTAATGACTTTTCATTGCTTCCAACACATCGTCATTGAAGTCTCTGAGGTGATTCCTTCACTGAACCCTCTTTTCCTGGTCTAAATGGGCATTCTTCTCCCACTGAAGGAAACTAATCCTTCCACTGCACAGAATATTTTTCTCTGCTTATTCCACCCCAAGATGGCATTCACACCTGAATTGCATTGCTGCCAATTACCCCCTGCAGCAATCAACTCTCCCATCACACAGCTCAGCGTTGGCGGCCATCTTGTAAAATCATACCCCTTAGAATTTATTAGGAAAATTAACAATTATCACATTGAAAATATAAAACAAACATAAATGTAGACTGTCTTAACACTGCTATTCCCATGAATAGAGGAGGCTCTATTGCTGCTTGCCTAGAGAAAGAGATAGAGGCTCCACGCTAAGAAAGGTGCTCGGAAATATCGCTGACAATTCCCTTAAAGGTACGGCTGAAAGTGAATTCGGTCTCAGGCGTGTACCGTGACACAGTGTCCGTAGGTCTCATGCGTGTACCGTGACAAAGTGTCCGTTCACTGTCCGTGTTTTAGGTCTCATGCGTGTACCGTGACAAAGTGTCCGTTCACTGTCCGTGTTAGTTTACTAAATGGATGCTTTTCACTGGA
The DNA here is from genome assembly GCF_963971535.1 of Notolepis coatsorum. NCBI lineage: Eukaryota > Metazoa > Chordata > Actinopteri > Aulopiformes > Paralepididae > Notolepis > Notolepis coatsorum. Next base: position 28,749,670 of record NC_140174.1, on the reverse strand, counting down.
CAAAAGAAAAAGCGTCTCACCGCCCAAACCTCGATTCCCTTTCAATTCAACCAGGAAGTGGATTTCCTTTCAAAACCAAACACTGAAAAACCTTGGGCATGACAAGATCGTACTATTTAATGTGTCAACAGGTAAATGAGAACGGGTGTTCTATCATCAGCCAGCAAATAGCAATTTCTGTTTTCATTTTGAACTGATCGAAACGAAAATTTATCAAAACCCGGAAGGTAAAAAGCCCATCTGGGGGCGACTAAATCTAATCCACCCACTGAAATGGCCCAAGGCGCACATATCCCTGCCAGCGCTTAGAAAGGGTACAACCTGATTGCCATGCCAGGTACAGTCACACACACCCATGTCCCAACAATGTCATGGAACATTCTATCCCGGAGTCCCTAGCAACCGCCAAAATGCTCTGATCTGATCTCAGCGTGGCAACATTCTCACAGGACAACCCCCCGCCCCCCGGGCCCCAATCCCCATCAACATCCCAAAACTCTACCTTTTTCAACTGTTGGCAGGTGTTGTGAAGGGCCAGATTAAACCGAATATATATATTTATTATATATATATATTTAATTGTATTTGTATATTCTCTAATATTCCCTGATATCCCCTGTATATTCCTTGTACAATATGCATTGAATATCCATTCTAGCCTACTGAACATCCCATAATAGTCTCCATTCTACTATTGGTCGAGACCTTGGTGCCAGGCTGCCATACCCCCCAGACCCAGTTCAAACGTACCGCTCAACATGTACGAACAAGTCCTAGTTCCGCGTAGGAATCTGGCTACCGCACCACTAACGGTACTATTTGTTCATAGTGCGTATATATACTGCGCTACTAAAGTAGGACTTCCTTTTTAGTCCAGTTTCTTACCCTCCAATAGAGTGACAGACGTAAAGCCTCCCCGCGACGCCACGTGTGGGAGTAAGGCCAAGTTCGGCCTACCATCGGTATTGAGACATCGTGTATATTAATATTTGAATAGTCATATTTGGCACTATATCGTCGAGTTGGACGTAGTCTATTAAGCTAATAATAGTCTATTCATATGTAGTGCTTCGTGCGGTGAGAATACTATCGTAGTCAGTACCCCATCGTTTCGGGCAGAGAACTGGCTGCTTATCCAGGGTGGCCGACCCCATGTGAGGCTGCACCCGAGGAGCCCCAGAGCCGACGAACGAGTGGACCTGCATACCGGATTATTCTACCGACGACAGCCCGCCTTCCCAGGCACGGATTATGCTTTGTATACAGTGATTATTCTATGGATAAAGACCAACACTGCCGTGTGTTGGAAACCCCCCCCCCCGGAGAGGACGACAGGTGAGGAGACGCTCTACACGACGAGGTCGCTTCACGTCTCTCCATCGTGGACCGAAGGAAGCCGGCCCACAGAGAGTCCAACTGCTTTCATCTGTGGATCGAGGATCGCTGAGGCACCGAGCCGCACAACCGTGGGTTCTCCCAGGATACCCTCGGCCAGACGGATACAGCCAGACTCTACCCCCCCCCCTTCTCCAGTTGTCTTACAAGCGACCGGAATTCCCCCCTAGTGTATCCAGTTCTATAATCATTAAAGTATCATTGCTATTATTCCTTAAATATTCCAGGTTGTATATTTACCGCCTGCGCCACCAGAGATTGGACGTTCTCTATTGATATACCAACGAATACTCATTTGCCATAAAAGTGCATCCTATTTCAAATCATAAATGTAATTAAGTGATTGCTCTACATACCTTTTGCTATGTATTAATTATTATTAAACGCAGACTTTCGACTTGGTACATTTGTGTTGGATCGTTTCATCTACGTGGGAGTGTTTACCATAATTATTTATGCCTAGTACTGGGTGGCCAGAGTCTAAAGTACAAGAGGTAGTGGTAGTAAGTATCATATCTAACAATACAGTCAGGGAATTGTACCCCTCAGTTACAGCAGGACTATTTAATACGGCGTAATCCCTGTGACGGCAGTTAAAGAGAGCTACGGTCTGTTCCAAACCCCTGCGGCAGTGCTCTAAACAGGAAACTCATAAACGCTAGCGGGGGAAACACTGAACAACAGGTTTCTCCGCAACAGGAAGCTAAATACTACGTTACCAAAGAAACACACAGCACAGGATAATCACCTCTAACACCACAGCTAACTCCAGACGGGCCGCCCTGAATGTGAAAACAACAATTCCGATTCTGAACGCGTCTCCGAGTCAGGTCGCCCGGTCGGAGTCAATGGAGGACGCAGGGGCCAGTTTGGAGGGAGTCCATTGAGGTCTTAACAGATTTAACAACCATGACTGACAACGGGAGATAGTCAGAGAAGGGCTGGGTAATTAATCACCTTTTATTTTCAATTACGGTTTTGGCTTCCAACGAAGAAAAATGAATATTTTACCCAGAATTTACTTTATCAGCTCCATGCTTCGTGTATACCAACATATCAAGCAATGCAAATTACGATTTGACCCTCTTATCACACATGTGATCCAGACTTGGCGTGACACCCAGAAAGTGGGTACTAACCGCCATCAATGGCACACGCATTCCCCTCTATTTAATAACAATCTTCTCCTTATTGGACAACAACCTATTAGGTACCCTAGATGGGAAAAGAAAGGCATCCACACGTTGGGGGATATCTTCAATAATTCTGGTCTTCGCTCTTTCCAGGATCTATCCAACGGGTATGATCTTCCGGAACCTCCTTTTTCTTTTATTTACAAATAAGAGCAGCTCTGAAGGCTCATGGCGTTCCATGGGACGTTCCACTAGTGCATCACCGTTTTGACAAATTATTTTATGACAAAGAGACATCGAGAGGCTTCGTTTACTTATGTCCTCGTATAAAGACCTCCCCCTGGATACGATTTGGAGAAAGGATGTCCCGGAGTTGGATGTAGATTTTGATTGGGATGCAGTCTGGGAAAATGTTCGGCTATCCTCACGCAACCCAGATCACCAACAGATTCATCAAAATTTTGTTCACAGGACTTATTTGACCCCTAGACGATTGAATCTAATGGGTCTCAGACCTGACTCTCGATGTACCTTGTGTCCAAATGGTGCCACCGGAACATTTATGCATATGTACTGGGAATGTCCTCCTGTTGAGCTCTTTTGGGAAAATGTTACCTCTCAGCTCTCAGATATTTTCTCTTTGACCATACCTGTCTCTCCTTCTGTATTGTTATTGAATGATGTCTCTCAATTACCGACCTCTACACATGTGAAAAGACTCATTTTAGCCGGCCTCACAGCCGCCAAAAAATGTATTGCCTCACATTGGATTTACCCAGATAAACTCTGTCCGAAGGTATGGATTCTCACCTATCTTGATGTGATCTATCTGGAGATATCCACTGCACGTTATAGGGGTTAATGAATCTAATATCACGATCTGGTTGGCTGCTGTTGAAAAGCTAAAAGAGCGCATATAAATTTTGATTACTGAATAAGATATTATGTATGTAACTCACGTTGAGATCCTGGGGTGAGCGGGGGGGGGGTTGGGAGAGAGCGAGCGAGTGTCCATGTATATTGGTTATTCTTATTTTTATAATTTTTTTTTGTATATTTGGTTATGTATATGTTTTGGGCCCCTTTGGCTGTGGGTGTGATGGTCGCGGGCTCGGGGTGGGGGGGGGCCTGGTTCGGGGCCTCTGCGAGTCGTGGTGTTAGAGGCATGATGCCTTGACTCGCTGGGGCGCCGGACTCAGGGGTCCTCGAGGGTTGGGGAGCGTGGCTGCTGTGTATGATGATGGAGGGGGCTCAAGATGGTCACTATATGGTCTGTCTTAGTTATTGTCTTGTCATAATTGTAATAAGTTATTGTCCGGGGATGCCTTTTTGTATATTGGTATTGTTATTGTATTGTGATGTGTCTTGTTTCACGTGAAAAAAAATAAAGATTTGATAAAAAAAAGAGGGGTTTTAAAAAGTTGCATTACATTTTTTTTTTTTTATAAATGCATGATGTTTCCAACAACAATGAGTAATCGTGTTAAATAACTGCAATCTCAATATCGACCAACATAATCGTGACTAGGAGACCTCATAAATGATCAACCCTCAAAAGAATGATTAAGTGGTATGAAGACATGGCATGCTTTATTGGAAGAAATTTTTCTTTTCCAGAAGATTTTGTCTGACATATACTGGAGCTCAGAGGTTTCAAACTGTTCTGGCATCGAGGTACAATTTTGGCGAAATAATAAACTTGCGAAGCACAAGAAATTGCTGAATAACAGCAACCAATAAACTGTCACACAAAGAGTAATGAGTTATCATGCATGATAATGTACATACCTGCATATACTTTTACATATCTGCAGATACTACATCTATATTTGTACATACCTGCATATAATACTTTTACATATGTGCAGATACTATATCTGTACATACCTGCATATAATCCTTTTTACATATCTGTAGATACGGTATCTATATCTGTACAGACCTGCATATAATCCTTTTTACATATCTGTAGATATGATATCTATATCTCTGTACATACCTGCATACAATCCTTTTTACATATATGTAGATTCTATATCTATATTATCTGTACATATCCCTTACCTACTCTTACTAGTTACGCTGCTGGCCAGTATGACTTACTACCATAGTGTCTTTATACCTGTATCACTGTTGATATGAATACTAGTCCGTACATACATCTGATCAGCACTATACTCAGTAGTACTACTAATTTATATATATTTTACCCAGCTTAATCACCTATACATTGTATATTACTATTGTACCTTACTGTTACATTTGGACTCTGGTTGGATGCCAAACTTATTTTCGTTGTACTGTACTTGTGGCTCTATGATGACAATAGATTTGAATATAATCTAATCTAATTAGGTGCAGCATTAATATCTCTATTTCTCTCATATATATCTACACATGCCCCACTTCCCGTTCCTCTCCATCGTGTCCAGGCTGGGAGAGCCAGCTGTTGGAGACGGGGTTCCTGGGGATCTTCCTGTGTCCCGTCTGGAGTCTCCTTTTCGTTGTACTGTACTTGTGCTGTATAATGACAATATTTTAAATCTAATCTAAATAGAAATAATAATAAATAGAAAGAAAAAGGCTTCATTATTTCCTCCTTCATTTTAATTATAACGAGGGGAATAGGAGCGTTTCTACCAACGTCTCGAGAAACATCTGAACGCGCTCCAACGCGGCCCACCAGTGTACTATTACAGCGGGCGAAGAGGAAACAAGTTAAATGTCTGCATGTGTGTGGATGCAGCTGTATGAGCACAGTTCATGCGTTTCTGTGTTTCTGGCTGCAGCATCGAGGACCTTTCTCCCTCTCTGCCTTCTTTTTTATTTAATCCGATGTATCGAAAACATTGCACATTGCAGCAGTGTCATGAAGAATAATGTGACGTAAATTGGATGATAAATTAAATTAAAGAAATAGCACCATGACGATTGCATTGCAAGACTTCGCCCTATTCACACGGGACTAGTATTACCTGGGGACCTCTAGTCATTTTGAATAATTGCGAATGTCTGAAATCTGTTAAGTAAAAACTCCAGAGCCAATTACCTACTAGGGCTGGGTAATTAATCACATTTTATTTTAAATTTGACTTCTAACGATTATAAAAACAAGATAATCAACTTTGAGCAGGTCAAGCCTTTAAGTCAGGTCATGTTTTTAAACCAGGTCATGTTTTTGTTTTTCAGTTGAATTATATTTAAAGTTCAAGGAAATCCACTGTTAAATAGTTTTATTTTAAGATTAATAAATGCATGATATGTCCAGAAGTCCATGTTAAATAATCGAGATCTCAATATTGACCAAAATAATTATAATAAAATAATTTGGAGTTATGTGTTCTTGGTAGTAGTATAATCAATACAGGAAGGATTTAAATACATAATATATATAATTAAAAACATAACCTACAGTTGCTCCTTGAAATATATATTTCGATCCAAAGTAGGTGCACATACTGTAACTGTTATCCAGTTCATTATTTTTCCATTTGAGTTATCGTTGAGAAAACATTGAAGTACTCTGCATGATTCCATTTTCACATTTGACGTTGTAATAACTCAGTTAAGTTTGCGGTGCCATTTGAAACAATAACATTTTGTCACTCGCCCAAACATGGTCAACACTATGGTCAGGTTCAATCTCGGGACACCTCGTTAAAAACGTCTCCCGTGCAAATGCACGTGTGGAAATCCCAGAGGTTGCGTGGTAATATTCTATTACCATGGGTCCCCACGTAATACTAGTCCTATACGAATAGGGTTTTAAAGACGTCACGTCACACCACATTCTAATGTACTTGAAAACTGAAAACTTGAAAAAATAAGAATTATATATATATTGTGGCAGACCGGCTGGCGTGGTAATAGACGGCCGCTACTGTATGTGTCGGCCAAGGTATTCGGACATATGCCCATATTAGGGGTTCCGGAGGAGAGACTCCCGCCCGTGCAGAGCACATCAGCACAGATGCAGCGCACCTGTGCCAGACACGCCCGAGACAGGTGACCACAATCACCTGTCAATCAAAGGAGCATACAAAATGGAGACAAGAGACAGAGAAGCATTGGAGTAGCTGAGGCGAAACCATATGGAAGGAGAGGACGTGAGTAGAGAGAAGAGAAGAGGAAACGATTATGGTCTGTGTGACTAATGCGCTGTTTATTTGCTTTTGGAAGGAGGACCCTGCTGTGTGCTGTAACCCCCGAACGTCTGAGAACTGAGTGTATCGACCCCTGCTTGTCTGACCCGCCAACCCCCGCCCGTATGAGAATCGCTCTGTGTGTACCGGACCCCGCTAACGGACCAAGATGATTTTTTTTTTTTTTTTATTGGTCTTTTTCCCCCTCCATTTTCCTCCGATTTTCTCCCATCCCAATGTTAGTCGTATGCCAATTCCCAGTCCCTTCCTGATCGCTGCGCACTTACCCCCCACAGTCAGATCATCTGGGAGAGTGGAGGCTACCACGTGCTTCCTCCGACACACGTCCAGCCAATCACCGCTTCTTTTCACCTGGCAGCGCGGATTCTCATTGAGAGGGCGTAGCGTGTGGGAGGACCACACTATCCCCCTCACGTCCAATCCGCGCTTAGCAGGCGCCCCGACCGAACTGTAGGAGTCGCTGTTTACAACGACCCGGACCCACCCCGCCAGCTTCTCCCACCCTCTGATACAGCCAATTGTATCAGTGCAGACGGCCAGCCAAGCTGGTGACAACCCCGGAGCTGTGAGCTGGATTCGAACAGGCAAATCCAGCTCAGCTCCGGGGCTGGTGACGAACGCAATCTCCGCTCGGCCACCTAACCGCCTGCTGGACCAAGATGATTCTATTGTATTACGGACTGGCTGGCGATTTCCCTAACCTCTCCTTTTCCCCTAAACAGTAATAAAACTGCTGTTAAACGTGCTTCTACCTTGTGCGGTGTGGTGGGTTTTGTTCATTACAATCTGGTGACAGCTCGTAACACCCCTGAGTCTGTCACAATATATATATATATATATATATATATATATATATATATATATCCATACTGTACACACATGCTGTACTAATATCTGTATATATTCAATATCTACTCGTATTAGTTATACCACTGGCTAGTATGGTTTACTAGTGTATTCATACTTGTACCACTTGTATATAATAATACTGTACTTATAGTCCTTGGGCCGGACGAGATATCGGTACCGAAAAGGCGGCAAAACCTTACCTATTTTAAAGTGTTCATAGGGTCAATATAAGTTAATTAAAATATGATAGACTTTCCATAGGAGCAGCTTTTTATATTTTTTGACTGTTTGTTATTTTCCTCTATAGGCGGATTTTCATCAGTTCCAAAAAGAACACAGACAGCCAATAGCACATTAAAATTTCTATAACACTCTTTTTGGACATTCCTTTTTATAAATTAAACAAACCTGTGTCCAATTAAATTAGTTGATGAAGTGGGTGTGGCCTATTATTTGGTGGTGGAGCAGTTCTTTCAGGAATCAAAGCTGAATGGGACACAGCTGTCACAGCTGACTGGTAAGATAAATCCAACTTTAAATGTTACTACATGTTAAGGGTTATGAAAACACATATACAATATATATGTATACACATGTGCATGAGAATTTAAGAAGCATATTTGATTGTTTAGAGACATATTTTGTTACTAACTGTATGTTTCATTGCATAAGGGCAATAACGTAAGGCATCATGCAGGGGTCCTAAAAGTGAATTTGAACATTAGCCCTGAATAGCCGATCTACAAGCTAATGTAAAAACAAAATATTGATTTATCTATTTCAGAGAGTCACGCCATCATAGAGCAGTTCTTACAGGAATCAAAGCTGAATGTGACACAGCTGACTGGTAAGACAAATCTAACTTTTTATTCTTGTGTTTAAACAAATATATATATATATTTGTTTGTTTAGAGACTTTTGTTTGTTTAGTGCTACTTTAGAAGTGCATTAGCGTCAGATTTCAAGCTAATTAATGTAAAAACTAAATATTAATTTGTCTATTTCAGAGTGTCACGTCCTCGTGAAAAAATGAATCGAACTTCAGTCGTAGGCAGCAGCAAGGTATGCATCATCCACTGCTCTGACGGGATTTCTGACTCAAACCTGGTGTCACCCCAAAACATGGACTCATGGAAGTCCTTGCTGAGGGCAGCAGAAATCAGACATCATATCCCAATTTTGGACATAGCCAAAGACTTGTGTGAAGGAGAAATTCCAAAAGTACTGTATCATCGCCGATGCCGTAGCATCTTCACATTGAAAAAATCACTAGACACTATCACTCTAAAAACAGCATCTGCCTCAAAAACAGCATAGATGCCTCTGTAGCAGCAGAAGAAACTTCTAGAAGACCATCTAGAGATGCACCAAGCAAATCAATAGTGTATGAAGTGAAGTGTATCTTCTGCGAAAAATCAAGCAAGTATATGAAGGGCCAAAACACGAGGGAACCTCTCATACAATGTTCAGAGTTGCGCGCAGATGACATGATCAGAAAAGCAGCAGTCATCAAACTGGACCAGAGAATGCTTGCTATCACTAGTAGAGAGCTTGTTGCTGCTGAGGGCCAATATCATAGGTCTTGCTACCGTGCATACACATCTCATATTACATCTGGGAAGCCTGCTACCTGCTCTAAGTCAAGGAAAGAAAGTGGAGATGCAGAAAAACAGTATGAGGTAGCAGAAAAAAAAGCCTATGACGAAGTGTTTTCATACATTAGGAATGAACTCTTTCCCAATCCAGAAGTAATACCCATGACAAACTTCTCATAAAGACTAGAATCATCCATGAAGTCTCTTGGTGTCAGCCAGATCAAGGACTCAACTAAGAAACATATCCGCCGTAGGATGGAAGACGAGCTTGGCGGATCCATCCATATCTTTCCTGATGAAAATGGAAAGCTTCTTCTATACCCAGACAGCCTATCAAGGACTGAGCTTGTCAAAACAGTATTGTCCTTGAAAATAGAACTGCAACATATCAGATCTGTGAACCCTGATGATGCTGTAACAAAGGCAGCTTTGCTGATGAGAAATGCTATTAAAAAACAAGACACCAAACAAGTGTGGCCACCTGATGTAGAACAAGGTGAATTCTTAATTCCTGAATCCATCACTCAGTTCTTGCAAACACTACTGAGTGGAGACTGCAACAGCCCGTCTGAAAGAGTAAAACGACTTGTCACCTCCTTTGGTAGTGACTTGGTCTTTGCAGTCACATGTGGCAGAATCAAGCCACCAAAACATTGTTGATATCCTGTAGAACTGCTGGCTGAATCCATTCAGTCCAGACCAATGTGAGTTTGTCAGCTTGTCAACAGCAACTGTTGCCCCACCAGATGTGGGCAATGACCTACTTGATGCTCATAAGATAGGAGAGCAAGCCTATCAAGCCTTCAAACATGAACGTCTCGAGACAACTCCACCAACTACAAAGTTTTATGACAAGATCACAAAGAATAAGCTGAAAACATTTTCAGAGGTCGGTAAAAAAACACGCAGCAAAGGGCAAGGCAAGGAAGTAATTCTGAAGGCTGATAGGAATCTGTTTGGCCACATGGTTCTGATGGCCCAGAGCCGAGAGCTACACATGAGAGATGTGTTGGCACATCCACTGGGACCCGTGCCCTGGGCCCTAGCTAATGGGGATGGATCTCTTCGCAAGACAAACAAGGCAACTCTTGCCAGAGAGTTGGAGAAGAGTGTTGCCCCAGCAGAAGTAATCCCCAAACCATCAACAACCATCATCGATGGAATGAGCCTTGTCCAAAAAATGAAAGGAGATGACAAGACATTTGCACAGCTGGCAGAATCAACCCTAGCCAAGGTCTTGCATGAAGGTGGCAATAGTGAACGGATTGATGTTGTCTTTGATGTTTACAAGGACATGTCAATCAAAAATTCAGAAAGGGCAAACAGAGGTGCAGAAATGGGGATCCAGTTCAAAAACATTGTTTCTGGCCACAATATTCAGCAGTGGAGGAAACTGCTCTGCAGTGCTGCAAACAAAGCCAGTCTCATCAAGTTCTTGGTGGAGGAATGGAAACGGCCCAAGCACAGAGATAAACTGCAAGATAAGACACTGTATGTCACTTGTGAAGAAGTCTGCTTCAAAATCACCAAGGACCAGTGGGAGGAGGTAACACAACTGAGATCTACGCAGGAGGAAGCCGACACCCGCATGCTATTGCATGCTCTCCATGCAGCAGAGTCTGGCTACAAGGCAGCGATCATCATAGCTGATGACACAGATGTTCTGGTGCTGTCCCTTGGTTTCAGCAAGGACATTCCATGCCGTGTGTACCAAAAATGTGGCACACAGAACAGGACAAGATTTCTGGACATCACTCGGTGAAAGTGTTGCTGATGCCTTGATTGGCATGCATGCGTTCACCGGTTGTGACACTATAAGTGCATTTGCAGGACGTGGGAAAATGGGCACCTTCAAACAATTGAAGTCAGACAGGGCATACCAAGAAGCCTTCCTTGAGCTGCGCCGTGCTTGGACTCTCTCTGATGAGCTCTCCAAGAAGCTGGAGGAAATCACTTGCCGCATGTATGTACCCTCTACACACACTACAGAAGTCAATCTTCTTCGCTACCAACTTTTCTGCACCAGGCGTGGAGAGGTAGAGTCCAGCCAGCTTCCACCATGTCAGGATTGCCTGTTTATGCATTCAATTCGTGCCAACTATCAGGCTGCTATCTGGAGACGGTCTCTTCAAACCCAGCCATATGTACCAAGCCCTGTGGACCATGGGTGGACCACAAATGATGAAGGGCAGCTGGAAATGCAGTGGATGCGTGGTTCCCCAGCACCAGATGCTGTCTTGCAGTTGCTATCCTGCAAGTGTGTGAGGTCATGCAAACTACCTGAGTGCACATGTCTCAAGAATGGGCTGAAATGCACAAACCTGTGTAAATTACAAACCTGTGGCAACCAATGCAGTGAGGAGGAGACCCCTGCACAGCTGACAGACTCAGATACTGATGATGCACCACTCAAAAAAAGAAAGAAAAAAGTAAAATATGCACAACTGTTTCCTTTCCTTTAAAGTAATGATAACAAGGGGCTAGGTAATTGAACCTCTGTGACTCAGTGATGTTATGTGACATTGTAACATATTTCTGTTATAGCTGATACTGTGTATGTCACCTGTGTTTTGGTTTGTGCTGATGTCATAACTAGGATTGCCTTTTTACGGTCTACTTTACACAGGATGATTGTATAGAGTGTATACATCTGTATACTTTATTTTATTTTGTTGACTGTGTTGGCTCCTTGCTCTGCAGCAGATTATTTTACATTATTTTTGTATCATATTAAAGTTGTCTTGTGCTGCTATTCGTCTGAAATTACTATACTACTTCTATGTCCTGTATCTGTATCCCTGTGGGATCAATGAAGGTATCTATCTATCTATCTATCTATCTATCTATCTATCTATCTATCTATCTATCTATCTATCTATCTATCTATCTATCTATCTATCTATCTATCTAACTCTAAAACCAATTGAATAAGGTATTGAGAAGAACAATATAATTTGTCAAAAAGGTTCCTTAATTAGACAATATACATTGCAATTATTTAGTACTTAAGGGTTTATTACAAGTATCTGTGGTTGGCTAATAGTTCAACACACCCAAAGGAGATGATATAATGAAAGAAGATGATTTCCAGGGAAGGCACTTTTTAGTTTTTTGAATATACAATTTTCACAGATTTGAGGTATAGTGCAGAATTTTGGCTACAGAAAGAGTCATTTTCAAGATAGAAAGGTCATCTTGGGCTTAAATTGAAGCTTAGGGATATGGGAAGTTTTCTATATACAAGTGAGGCAGTGATATTCACCGTAATGTGCTGGAAAATAACCATCTTTGTTGTTATTTGTTAAGCGGACAGTATATTTCTTTGTGTTTCTGTGGATGATGCAGGTCATATTTAACAATCCAATGGTAGCATGCCCCAAAATACTATTCTGCTACTTACCCCTATGTGTCAAGATACTACATGACACATTTTAGACTACCAAGTCGATTTTTGTAATTTTAGTGAATTAATGTATGCCTTTACACAATTTCGCCAGAGCCATATACCAAAAAGGGGGGTTTGAGGTGATAACTAGGGATGTCCCGATCACGTTTTCTTGCTCCCGATCAGATCCCGATCATGTGATTTTGAGTATCTACCGATACCGATATTTCCCGATCCGATCAAAAAAAAATTATTTTTTTTTATTCAACAAACATGACCATGTTCACGTCTTAAACTCATACTGAGGCCTTAGTTTTGGTTTTAAATTGCATATCATCATTCATTTATTTATTGTCACACAGAGAAGAAGAATTTTGCCAAAACAAACCAATAGTATCCAGCTGCAGAACAGCAGACCAGCCACACTCTCAGACCCAAACGCATTTCCTTTGATTTAATTATACATCAAATGATTTATGAAGTTAACTTTTCACCTGGATAACGTCAACATTCAGGGTGAATGTAATGTGAGAAATTGGGATACATTTTTTTTATTTGGGTCTGAGATTGTGGCTGGTCTGCCGTTCTGCAGCTGGATACTATTGGTTTGTTTTGGCAAAATTCTTCTACTCTGTGACAATAAATAAATGAATGATGATATGCAATTTAAAACCAAAACTAAGGCCTCAGTATGAGTTTAAGACGTGAACATGGTCATGTTTGTTGAATAAAAAAAAAAAAAAGTAAAAAAAAAAAAAAAACTTTTTTTTTTTTTTTTTTTTTTTTTTGCCGATCCCGATCTTCGGAAAATCACGTGATCGGCCCCGATCCCGATCACGTGATCGGATCGGGACATCCCTAGTGATAACCACTAAAAAGCTGCCAGTCAGCAAGGTCTATCATATCAAAACCTAATCTAGGGATGTATAGGAATTAAAAAAATCACAACTAAACTTTGCCGCCTCACCCGGTACCGACATGTCATATCTGGGCACTTGGCCCAAGGACTATTACATTATACACACCCAGCTCTCCCCCCTCTCTCTTACCCTGCCCGCACAGACCCCTCTCCCTCTCTCTCTCTCTCTCTCTCTCTCTCTCTCTCTCTCTCTCTCTCTCTCTCTCTCTCTCTCTCTCTCTCTCTCTCTCT
>NC_140174.1:28678115-28735800 GCF_963971535.1 Notolepis coatsorum | reverse complement strand
AAGATTTGCACTAAGTTCTCTTTTACCTCCTATATTTATTTCACTCAAATAAAAAAAATGTGCTACTGTTTATACTGTATAATATACAGTATAAACAGTAGCACATTTTTTTTATACAGTGTATATAGTCCTGTATATTGTGTGTACATCGTGTCCTATATGTTACTTTATGTTTATATTAGATCTTTTTTATATACACCGTGGGAAGGGGAAAACGCAATTTAATTCTCTGTATGTCTTGCACATTAAGAGAAGCGACAATAAAGCTGACTTTGACATTAGCTTAGCATATTTACTCCGTAGCTTCGTCATTATAGACTACACATATTTACGTTACACTGTATATTGCCTGCTATATATATATATTTACTGGTACTTTGCACTCTGGTTAGATGCTAACTTAATTTTGTCTTCTTCTGCTGCGCAACGACAATAAGATTGAATCAAATCTAATCAAATCGAATATGATTAATTAAACCATCAAAAGAAATCTTGAGCTATACGATATTTTGTCCCCAGCCCTAGCCTGGACCAAGGCAGATATGGGCCTTACCTAGATTAGCCTAAATGCCTTTCATATCATGGTCCTCCCCATTAGATGTCATTAGCAGCACTACTAATCGCTACTCGTTTGATAGCTTTTTACAGACTCATCTGGGACACGTCCACTGAAGACTCATTTGGGACACGTCTCAGTCTTGAGCATCAGGGGTGAACTCCGATCCACAGGTTGTAATCATCCATGGTATTATAGTTAACTACTCATCCATGGTATTATAGTTATATATTCGTACTTGGCTTATCGCGTCCCGCTCTTAAAGCCTATCGAGATACCCCTTATCTCCTGTACCTATTGTACTCCATCACGGAAAAAACTTGTACACCCACACCTGACCGGGTCCCGGCGGGGATGAACAACGTCCCACCCGGCCAGTGTTATGGCTCAGCTGGCTAGTTTCCTATCCACATTGGCGTCGGGTAGTAGGACTATGGGTCCAGCCGACATTGTAAACATGGTTCATGTTTGTGGTGTTATAGAGATCTTGACTCAGTCGCAAGCTATAACTGCGGGGAGGATTAGCATGCTATCAACGTTGGTTGTTAGGCATGTTTGGTTGGAGCAATCTCCTCTTGGGGAAGAGGATAGGTTTTCTCTCCTCGCGACTCCTTTTTCCACAGATAGTCTTTTTGGGCATTCTGTGGAGGCGCAGGCGGTTGTTGATCTGGGTCCTACACCGCCTCACGCTGTGCAGCCAGAGGTGGGAGCACGGTCTCGTCAACGACTGTGGCGAGATCCTCGACAGGCGGCCATGTTTCCCCCGCCAGTGGTGCCCTGGGTGGAGAGTCAACAGGGTCCCACAAGGCCGACAGCCTTGGCGGCCGAGGGATCGGCCATTTTGGGTGAATTCGAGTTTGGTAAAACAAGCCATCGTCACTTTGCCGCGAGCAGCCCGCTCCCCGTTCAATCCTCTCTCTGTTACCCACGGAAGCGGGGCTCTGATCGTTCTCCTTTGGCTGCGGGCCGCGAACCTTCCTTGAAGCGCATGCAGCCCCATTCTTCACTTCTCATGGGGACAGGGGCTGACACCCAGTTGATGGCTGAGCCTGGGTCTGTCCGTGAGAATGTTCTGTCGCGTGGTTCCTGCACCACACGTTGTGTGTTGGATGAGCCTGGTGTTACAGCTGCCACTAGCTACAGTGGTCAGCAGGGGGACTCGAGGCCTCTTCTGTTGAATGCACAGCAAGGGTTACCCCGGCCTCGCCTTCGCCAGGCGGGGTATCGCGCTGATGCCTCCCACTCCCGTCACAGCGGCAGTGGTCTGCAAAGAAGAGGCGAGCGTGATTTGGGTGGTAGCAATATCACTGCAGGGCTTCGGCGTGTAGGAGCCCATGGGGTCCTCATGCCTTGCGTGTCTAGCTGCGGAACAACTCCTCAGCATGCGCTAGAGGGGTGTTCAGGGGGGGGTGTGTGTCAACCAGTTTGATGACAGCTTCTCCCCTATCAAACCGGCCCTTTCTGTCGGGGTCCCCCCTTGGGTGCGTTGCACAGCGGGAGGGACCGGGCCAACTATCTACTGTTCCTTGCGGCCCAGCGTCAGTTGACGCCGGGTGCGCTGTGGGATTATTTTCACATATGGCGACAAGAATGCCATCTTGTGGGGTGGATGGCGAGAACGTTGAGGCAGGGGCTTGTGTTGCACTTCGCACGACCCCACCCTCCGTTCTCAGGTTTGGTGCCGACCCTATTGTCAGGGTCAGACGCAGTGACAGCCCTGGCCGACGAGATCCAATCTCTGTTGGCGAAGCAGGCCGTCGTTGTGGTTCCGAGAGAGGACGCGATGTCAGGCGTCTACTCCCGTTATTTTCTGGTACCAAAGAAAACAGGGGGGGTCAGACCTATACTGGATCTGTCCGCGTTCAATCGGTTGATTGTAGCGAGACCGTTCAGAATGTTGACCGTCAAACTCCTTCTGCTTGCTGTCAGAAGGGGAGACTGGTTCACCTCCATAGACCTGAAGGATGCGTATTTTCACATCCCCATTTACCCTCCTCACAGGAAGTTCCTACGGTTCCTGTTTCAGGGCGTAGCGTACGAGTACCAGAGGATGCCGTTCGGTTATTCTCTGGCTCCCCGCACATTCACCAAGTGCGTGGCGACTGCGCTGGAGCCTTTACGTCGTCGGGGGTTACGAGTTCTATTCTATCTCGACGACATTCTACTCCTCAGTCGTTCGGAGGAGGTTGCCAGGTCTCATACCAGGCTGGTGGTGGAATTCCTCACCAGCCTGGGTTTTGCTGTGAATTGGAAGAAGAGTACCCCTCTTCCCAGTCAACAGGTGGAGTACTTGGGCTTGACGTTGAGGTCAAGGCCCATGATTGCAACCCTCTCGGAGCAGCGCCAGGTGTCTATCCGTCACGCGCTCTGGGGTTTCCGTCTGGGAGGGACGGTCACGGCGCTGCAAGTGATGCGTCTGCTCGGCATGATGGCATCTGCTCACACGGTGGTTCCTCTTGGCCTCCTCTTCATGAGGAGGATACAGAGGTGGTTTCTCTCTATGAGAATAGATCCGGTGAGGGACAAAGGGAAACGGTTGACGGTTCCTTTGTCGATATGGGGAGATCTCGCCCACTGGAGGAGGCTGGGTATCCTCACCATTGGGGTCCCCATGGGCAGCAGGCACTCGCACGTCACGGTCTTCACCGACGCCTCTCTCACGGGTTGGGGAGGGACGTGTCGGACCCACGCAGTGGGGGGCAGCTGGACAGGGGTTCAGCTACCCCGCATATCAATGTGTTGGAATTGAAGGCGGTCCTCCTGGTCCTCATACGGTTCGACCACCTGGTGGTAGGCGAACACGTTTTGGTCAGGACAGACAGTATGGCGGCAGCGGCGTATATCAACAGGCAGGGTGGGACTCGTTCCATCCGCCTGCTCCGGGCGGCGGTCGAACTTTGGCTATGGGCATCCCGCAGGCTGCGCAGTCTGAGGGCGCTCCACATTCCTGGTACAGAGAATATGGGCGCAGATATGATGTCTCGGGGCGGTCCTCATTACGACAAGTGGGAACTCCGCCCCGACATAGTCAGACAGATCTGGGATCGGTTCGGGGAGGCCTCGGTAGATCTGTTTGTGTGCCGACGCTCTCACAAGTGCCCCTTGTGGTTCTCGCTCAGTCGAGCAGATCATCCCCCCTTGGGGGTGGATGCCTTCTCGACCTTTCCATGGCCGCCCGGTCTTCTGTACGCCTTTCCTCCTGTACAGCTGTTGAGTCAGCTGTTGGAGCGGATACGGAGGGAGCGCAGGACGGTGATCCTGGTCGCGCCGGACCGGGGCACGTCAGTGTGGTTCCCGGTCTTGATCCAGCTTCTGGTCGCTCCTCCTTGGGTCATTCCTTGGTCGGCGACGGCCCTCTCACAGCACGACAGGTCACTGTTCCAGTATCCGATGTTGGGCCAACGGCTGTTGGTGTGGCTGGTGGGAGGGTGAGTCTGGAGAGGATGGACCCTTCGGTGGTTGATACCATCCGGAGTGCACATGCTCCCTCCACTGTCGCGCTTTACACGGGCAGATGGCGTGCGTTCCAAGAGTGGTGTAAGGCGGGGGGCTGGGACCCAGTCTCCTGCCCCCTGGATGCTGTCCTGAGTTATCTCCAGTCTCTTCTTGGTAGACTGTCGGCTTCGACTGTGAGGGTATATGCGGCGGCTATATCCTCCTATCACGCTCGACGCGTTAAGCTGGTGCAACGCTCCTTGGCTCCGACTTGGGATCTTCAATTGGTCCTCGTCGGTTGTCCTTGGCCCCGTTTGAGCCGCTCGAGCAGGCGCCGTTGGAACGGCTGTCTTCAAGACCGCGTTCCTGCTGGCTGTCACTTCCGCTAAACGCGTGGTTGAGCTCTGTGCTCTCTCGGTACGTCCAGAGTGCCTGTCTTTTCGGGCCGATTGCGGTGCCACTCTGCGACCTAATCCTGCTTTCATGCCTAAGAATATCCGGAGTTCCTTCCGCTCCCGGGATATTGTGGTTCAGGCGTTTCGTCCTCCTCCTCACGCTAGTGAGTTAGATGCGGGCCTTCACCTGTCATGTCCGGTCCGCGCTTTGGGAATTTACCTCAGCCGTACTCAGGACCTCAGGGTTACCGATCAGCTTTTTGTCTGTTACGGTGGTTCTCGTGCCGGTAAGGCACTGTCGAAACAGCGCCTGTCCCATTGGTTGTGCGAGGGCATTGCCCTCTGCTACACATTGGCTGGGCAGGATCCCCCTGGGGGCATCAGGGCGCACTCCACTCGTGGGGTGGCTGCCTCTGCCGCTCTCCTGGGTGGGGCCTCGGTGGAGGACATCTGTGCTGCAGCTTCATGGTCCTCCCCGGGCCCCTTTGTAAGGTTTTACCTCATGGACATGACCGGGGGTTCTGTCTCCCAGGCGGTTCTGGGGTCTGTGGCCTTTCCTGCTTCCCGTCCTTTGGTAGGGTAGCAGGAGTGTGTGGGTATGGGCCACAGTCTGTTAGGTCACACTTGGTTCCGCCTGTGCTGTGTGTTCAAGGGGTTCTAGTTCCCTCTTGCTCGCACTCAGGTGGAGTTGACTGCGCCCCCCCTTCATTAGGAAGGATGGGGTGACATGGCTCCCCGAACCCCTTGATGTGGGCTTACGGGTCCTCAGGGGGTACATCTGTCGGGCCTCGTGTCCGCTCTAACCCATATCTCGATAGGCTTTAAGAGCGGGACGCGATAAGCCAAGTACGAATATATAACGATAGGTTATGTATATAACCTAGTTATATGAGTACTGGCTGAGCGTCCCGCTCTTAAGCGGCCCGAGTTCCCTTTTGAGGGATCTTTTACTGGAACAGGATTTTGGCGTGTGTTGGTGACCATGGTTACGGTCTTATAGGCTGCGCCTCCATAGAGGCGGGGCCCGGTCAGGTGTGGGTGTACACGTTTTTTCCGTGATGGAGTACAATAGGTACAGGAGATAAGGGGTATCTCGATAGGCTTTAAGAGCGGGACGCTCAGCCAGTACTCATATAACTAGGTTATATACATAACCTATCGTTAACTACTCATCCATGTTATTATAGTTAACCACTCATCCATGTTATTTTAGTTATAACTGAAACTAAAACTAAAAACTAGGTGTGAAAAAACTAAAAACACTTTAGTTAACTGAAATCAAATGATTTTAGGAAGAAAAGAAAAACTGCACTGAAACTATATTGTTTTGTGTACAAAACTAACTAAATTGAAATAGAATTGTACAGAAATATATTTTCAACTTGGCCACAACACAACAAACATGAGCAGGCATTGGTGCATAATATGTTCACTGAGACTGGGATGTCTACACGACTGTGAGTCAGTTGTAGGGGTGTGGGGCAATTCTATCTTCTACCGATTCCCAAAATCGATTTTTTTGTTCCTTTAAGACCTATTAAACCAACTGTCTACTGCAGTCAAATGGGAAAAGTAACTCAAAACAGCAAGCAAGAATCAAATCTATGTATGTATTGAATTGAGAACAATTTTTTTTATCGAAAACTGACAATCGAAATCGAATGGTGAGATTCCCGAATCACCAACAATCTAGTCAATTAAGATAAGATAAGATATTCCTTTATTGATCCCCTTAGGGAAATACAGGAAATTGCCCCGAATTGCCTTCACAAAATTATTTTATTGCACAATAAATTGTACTGTTATTTTAAACCTTGCCCCTGACAAATACCCCCCACCCCCATATTATAATACACTAGATCCACAAAGAATGGATTGCACGGAGCAAGTTGCACCCTTACTTACAATTCATTACGAATTGAAAATGGGGGACCCTGATGTAAACAAGACGAAAGTCTTTCTCTGGTCTGCATCCCCTTAACAATTGTGTGTATTGAGCCGTACTGTATTGTACCAATTCTGCAATCTGTTAATAAAACTTTCATTCAATAAATCAATCTGCACGATGATTGATTGAATGAAAATGTTATTAACAGATTGCAGAATGGGTACAATACAGTACGGCTCAATACACACAATTGTTAAGGGGATGCAGACCAGAGAAAGACTTTCGTCTTGTTTACATCAGGGTCCCCCATTTTCAATTCGTAATGAATTGTAAGTAAGGGTGCAGCTTGCTCCGTGCAATCCATTCTTTGTGGATCTAGCCTTAAATGTTTTATTAAAACTAAACAATTTTAAACAATAAAAACTAAACTGAAATTCCAGACCCACTCTGGAAAATAACTGAAACTAAACTTAATTGAAAAGAATAAATATATAGAATAAAAACCAAATAAAGATATAAAACTAATGAAAAATACAAAACTATAGCAGCCCCTGGCACTGACGACGCACTTATCCATCCGTCTCTTCCCTACTTCTGTGGGGGCCTTTGAAGTGTGTTACTTGGCAAAGTTCTCCCCGCTTGAAGAAATGCTATAGCAGTCAAACAGTGGCGGTGAACCACAGGCTGACAGACGGCCACGACCAGGCCAGCTTAAACACCGAGAGACTGCGGCAAGGACTTGTTACACTGCAGAGCCTTGACGCAAAGATACCATAATGGACCTCGGTCTTTCAGTCAAGAAGTTCTGAAACTATCTTTTTTTTTTACACATCTAACGTTTCAAAGAGAACTCTGTGAACTTATCGTAAAAACGGCAGCGCCAACAAACATGACCATGCAAGGAAGCGGAAGAACATATTTCCTTATTAAGAATCTCATTCAATGCGTCTTAATCCGGTTTCATTATAGACCAGACCTATAGCAATCAGAATCCATGCTTTTTAATTAATCTATAAAAAGGAACAGTTGGCAGTCTCTAACCACGATATAATTAACATTACCCAGCTAATAAAGCCTGGGCAGTGGTTCTGTACCACAGAGATTGTTTGACGGTATTTCTTGATCTCTCATTTTGTTTATAATAAACACGCTGTAATGAAATTGCGTCTTTGGAGGGGAAATAAGCAGTGAGGTCTTAACAATTGTAAGCAATTAAACGTGGAGTGTACAGTTGTCAGAGGGGGGGGACGGACAGAGTCGAGAGAGACCCCTCGTTCCACGTCTTGGCTTTCCTTGCGGTGAGGGTCTTAATAGGGGGAAAAACCCTCATTGGATCGGTGGCGACCGCCGTGTCTAGCAGGAGGAACCAGGGGTCAGTGGGCGAGAACTCTCCGTGGAAAACTAGAGGGGAGCCAGACGTGTCCCAAGTAACCACTACCACCACCACCAGCAGCACGGATTCTGATTTCCGACAAATATTGACGGTTACTTTTAGTAGAAACTGCCCGAAAGGAAATGTCTAAAAAGGAAAACGATGCACAATGGGAATAATGGGCTTCACAACATCCTACAGAACATCTCATCTATGTTGCACTGGAATACTGGTCCACGCATAACACGCTCCGGTGACTGTCACTTATGCCAAGAAAGAAAGAGACTGATTTTAGTGTGGAATGCAGTGGCATATAATGGATGATAAATGGGCTGCATTTGTATAACAGCTTTTATCCACAACTTATGTCTCGCATTCACCCGCTCACACACTTTGATTGATTGATTGAAAACTTTATTAACAGATTGCAGAATGGGTACAATACAGTACAGCTCAATACACACAATTGTTAAGGGGATGCAGACCAGAGAAAGACTTTCGTCTTGTTTACATCAGGGTCCCCCATTTTCAATTCATCAGGACATATATGACATACAGATAGTCAGTACTGCTACATCTATACATTTATGACATACCAGATTTGCAAATACAGTACTATTTGTGATACAGAAGGAGTCAAGAAAAGGGAGTATATACATTTGACGTAGAAACTGTACATTGGAGGAGGTTGGGTGGGGGGGGTTGGGTACATTGGGATATTGACAACCATACTGGGTAATTTACATTGGAGGTGGTTGGGGGGGGGGGAGAAACACTGTATAAACAAGCAAAACTGTACATTGAGGGGGGGGGGGGGGGGGGAGACACTGTACAAACAAGCAAAAGTTTGTAATTTTTTTTTTAGCGCCTTTGAGGTGCTTTGGTACCATGAGGTGCAAGCATAGTCGTAGTACCCTTGAATGAGTGCTCCTGCCAGAGTCTTCAGGGTATTCTTGTTTACCAGTGAGGAGATCCGGTACAAGAATCGAGTTCGTTGGTTGACTTTTTTTATTACATTGGATGCCATTTTGTCACAGGAGAGATTAGCCTCTAGGATGGAACCCAGGTAGGTAATTTCATCTTTCCTTGTGACAATATTGTCACCCACTGTAACTGAGAAGCCGTCGGTCTTGCTGAGTTTGTTATTTGAACCGAAGAGAATGGACTCTGTTTTGCCCATGTGTAATGATAGTTTGTTATCAGAGAGCCATATGCAGATTCTGCCTAGTTCCGAGCTGAGGGTTTTTTCAACCTGTAACTTGTTCTTGTCAGAGACCAGCAGGGCTGAGTCGTCCGCAAACAGGAACAAGTTGCAGTCACAAGCTGACGACATGGCATTTGCATAAATTAGGAACAGTAGCGGTCCTAGTATGCTTCCTTGTGGAACACCACAGCTCACTGTGAGGGGGGGGGGGATAGGGTACCGTTTACCTCCACCATCTGTTCCCTCCCCTCAAGGTAGGATTGCATCCAGCTCACTGATAGACTATCAAAACCAATTGCTTTTAGCTTGTCAATCAGAATGGAGTGATTGACCGTGTCAAAGGCCTTTTGTAGGTCCAGCATGACCATGCCGCAGTATTTGCCCGCGTCCACCTCTTGTTTGATGTGGTCATTCAAATAGAGAAGGCATGTGTCAGTGGAGTGGGATGTTCTGAAGCCAGATTGGAATTCGTAGATTAGATAGGTACTTTTCGACCTGTTCGTAGACTATTTTTTCCATGACTTTCGAGATGGAGGTGAGAATAGAAACAGGGCGGTAGTTGCCTGGGTCTAATTTGCTGCCCTTTTTGTGCAGAGGGGTCACCCTCGCAATTTTGAAGTCCTTGGGGACGTGTCCCTGTTTTATGGAGAGGTTTATTATGTGTGTGATGATTGGGGTGATGGCGGCTGCTGAGTCTCTGAGGCAGATATATATATGCCGGCAGAGACGACCATACAAAGTGCCAACCTGCTCACCGGGAGCAGCTAGAGTCTTGAGAGGAAAGGAGGTGTTTTGACACTTCGACACGCTGCCCGAGGGGAGGCGAATCGAACCGGGAACCTTCTGATTACCAGACGTCCGCTGTACCACCTACCTGAGTCACTGTCTCCCCCTATCATGGAATTGCTTGCAACAAAGTTATTCATCCGAATATTCGATCTGGGAAAACATTACTCGTGCCCACCCCTTGTGTGTGTGTGTGTGTGTGTGTGTGTGTGTGTGTGTGTGTGTGTGTCACTCACGGCGCCCAGCATGATGCGGACTATGAGCCACCTGAAGGTCCAGATGGAGACGAGGGAGGGGGGGCAGCGCCGGGGGACCTGGGACAGACTCCAGACGGGACACAGGAAGATCCCCAGGAACCCCGTCTCCAACAGCTGGCTCTCCCAGCCTGGACACGGTGGAGAGGGAAGTGGGGGCAGGTGTAGATAAGAGAGATATTAATGATGCACCTAATTAGATTAGATTCAAATCTATTGTCATCCTACATAACAAGTACAGTACAACAAAAAGAGGTTTGGCATCCAACCAGAGTGCAAATGTAACAGTAAAGTGCAATAGTAATATGCAAAGTACAGGTGATTAAACTGGGTGTAAAATATATGAATTAGTACTACCGAGTAATAGTGCAAAGGGTTGTAGTATTAATATGTACAGTGATACAGGTATAAAGACACTGTGGTAGTAAGTCACACTGGCCAGCAGCGTAACTAGTAAGAGTAGGTAAGGGATATGTACAAATATAGTTATAATATCTACAGATATGTTAAAAAAAAAAAAAAAAAATTATATGAAGGCATGTACAGACAGATGTGGATATATATATATATATATATATACTGTATACAGCATTATTGTGCCATCGTGCAGAGTTGTATGGGTTATATGCAGGTGTATAGAAGGATTATATGCAGTAATGCAGGTATATTCAGACAGATATACTATGGTAAATAAACATTTTATACAAATGTATATATACAGCTAAAGGTAAAAAAATAAAAAAGGATTATTCTAAATTAAGTATTGTGATTCTGCAGAGATGTCCCAGTCTGAAACTCATATTATACAGACTTAATAAAACATATTTGTTTGGTACAGATCCCTGCATGATCATTTTAGTTTTTTTCAATTCATGCAAAATGATAATTCCCTCTAATATTGTGAATCGTCAATCATCAAGACAATACATATGATCTGCACCATTACTCAGTAGTACTAATTGACATGTTTTATACCCAGTTTAATCACCTGTACATTGTAAATTACTACTACTATATTGCACTTTAGGGAGCGACAGTGGCTCGGGAGGTAGAGCAGTCATCTGGTAATCCGGAGGTTCCCGGTACTATTCCCACTCCTCCCAGGCAGCTTGTCGAAGAGTCTGTGTTGTTTTTTTGGTGATGTGCCCCTTATTGGGGAAGGGGGAAGAAGTGAGAGAGAAAAAGAGAATGATGGAATGAGAGAGAACACAGAGGAGATGGTGCAGAGAAACTGTCTAGAGAGAGAGAAAACAAGACAAGACGATGGAGAAAAATGGCAAGAGAGAGAGAGAGGGAGAATGATTAAAAACAGAGGGAAGAAGAAGCGATATAGAGAAAACATGAGAACAAATTATGGAGGAGAGAGAGGGACGGGGCAGAGACTTAAAGTAACACAAGCAAGCGTCACCCCGGCGACAATAATAACATTAAAAAAAACTAAAATCTTTGAAATGTTAAGTAAGAGAAAGTAAAAGTGAGAGGGATTAAAAAAAAAAGAGAAGCCACAGAACCTGACCACAGACATCAGACTGGCGTCTCTCACGCCAACGTGCCAATAACCAAATCAGAGGGCCCCCATTGACCTAGCCACTTATCTACCCCTGAGCCCTACATCCATCCTACTATTTATACACACTCTCTCAATCCCTCTTCTTTCCCTCTCCACGATTAGATCCAAGACAATTTTCTGCGACGGAGATGAAAGAAGCAACTAAGGACCAATAATAGCTTAACGCTATAAGTGAATCTGTTGGAAGGAGGGAGATATTTAACTTGGTAACTGCCTGGATAGATGGACGGATGAAAGTACAGATGGATGGATGGATGGATGGATGGATGGATGGATGGATGGATGGATGGAGCACGATGGCACCGACAGCAAGAAGGTCCTGGGTTGAACCCGACGGGAGGGCCTTTCTATGTGGAGTTTGCATGTTCTCCCCAAGTTTATGTGTTTCTGGCCGACTTACTGGGTGGCTGGACATTAATTCCTGGCGATGTCTAATTAAAGTGTCAATCTCGAAGAACTCCATGTCGTTGTTTTTGGCGGCACCTATGGCGATACGCTGTAATTGCAGGTTGTGTTTTTGTGCCTCAATTCCCAGAGTTCACTTCCAAACCAAACCGCGTTGTCCGTGTGACATCAGTCTGCAGTTTTCCCCGGGTTAGCCGGGGTAACAGGTAGTAACACATGAAAGCGAAAGGGAATGTCATCTCTGATACGGTAACTATATTTTCCCCGGGAATGCCGCCAGACATAATACCTTGGTAACACTGGATATGCGAGGGCTTTCATCGACAGGCCATAAGGCTCATTCGCCATTGTGTTACCTCATTCAGCGATGAATAGTGACCTAACAGACATTTATACCACCGTTAGTAGCAACACTTCTAGAGTGAGGACAAGCCGTCTCTCGGAGATCAAATGAATCAACTGAACTTCTTGTTCTTTTCATTTCGCCTGAGCCGTTTTTTGGCACTGGCAGCGAGCAGGAAATGGTCTATATCTCGCTCCATCGCTTATTACTATCGCATGTGTTCACTTTATTTAAAATGTTTACACATTCACCCTATAAAGATTAATACAAAAGAATATTTCTTAAAAAAAATTTAAATAGACCATTTAACCGTTATGAAAATCCGGTTAATTTAAGATGACTGGTTAACTGGCTAACCGGATATCCTTGCACACCCCTCGTGTAACACATATTGTTTCAGAGTGTACCATCAGAGGTGAAACACATATTGTTTCAGAGTGTACCATCAGAGGTGTAACACATATTGTTTCAGAGTGTACCATCAGAGGTGTAACACATACGGTTTCAGAGTGTACCATCAGAGGTGTAACACATATGGTTTCAGAGTGTACCATCAGATGAGTGAAAACAGGCCAGCAGTAACTGGCGAGTAATATGCTCATTATCGTCTCACTGTATGGAAATGTAATCATCCCTAAGCCCAAGTAGCTTGGATCATAATAGATCATGTTGAAGTTGGCAATACTGTTCGGGGAGCATTATGGGCCATGTAATACAGTTGTAGTGTGTAATTCCATAGTAAGTATTTATAGGCATGTAGACTTTCTTTTGGCAATGGGAGTGGGTTTCTTCATTGAGCCCAAGTATCTTGTGTTTTATTATAAACAGATCAGAGCAAATTCTAAACTAAAACTACCAGAGCTGCTATACCTACTTCCATTCTTAAAGGTCCCATGAAATCAAAATTGATGTTTATCACTATGTCTTACACCGATTGTCATTTATATGCCAGTATTTGTCCCATCAATGACAACAAGGTTGTTTTGTAGGTATTCTTAACACATTGGACGCCAGACCCGAGATAAGTCGGGTTAACTCGCCATCGCTTGAGCGCCAAACCCGAGAAAAGGCGGGTTTTGGTTGTTATTTCTTTTATTCGCTATTTCCATTCATAATCCATGGAGGGAGCCTGATATTATCATTGGGAATGAGTCTGAGCAAACGTCCAATACCGCCGCCTAACGCCTTGCGGACGGTATTGCACATCCTTCTGGCTCAGCCTGTACGTCGATCTAAAAAGTGCGGTCCGGGTTTTCCTAGTCGGGCAGTAGTAACGTTTATAACATATGGATTGGGGAGAATCAAGCACCGCCGATTCATGTACTTTGGTGGATTCTGTTGGCAACACGATCGACATCAATACTTGGAATGGCGAACAGATAATTGGAATATTCTGTTTGCAGTACATCCTAGTCAAGGTAAGTGCTAAATGGTATCAATCTTGCGCTGCGTTGGGGACGATCGAAACATAGAACCCCCCCACCCTTTCATGCATGCATGATGAAACATAATACCGATAATATAGCATTTATTTCAGATTGATTGTTGATCCAAGCGAGGAATGGCACGGTTTCTAGTGACATGCACTAAGCGCTGCTTAGCAGCGTTTCCTGGGATTACACAGAATTACTCTAAAACTATACCACGGTATAAAACGGGAATGTATGGATGAAAAAATTATCTGTTTTTTTGCATCTTGACCGGAAGAAACTCAATGACAATCGACTATATTATTAGATCCATAGCTATAATATTTAATATAGTTTTAGCACTGCAAACACCGGCATGTATCCCCATTCATTAAAGCGCTGGCACACACGGCCCACAGCGACCTCTGGCGCTGAATGTGTAAATGGTATTTTAGAGTTGGTTATTTCCTGAAAAACTATTTTAAAAAGAAGATCATTTGATTATCCTGCGCATGGGGGCGTATACTAATTTAGCATCCAATGAAATGCTGTCTAGAATGACATTTACAGCACATTGTAACTAAGCTAGCACATGGCCTATTTAACACATTGTGTGCCATTCCCGTATTTTTATGTTTCTGGGCGACAATCGTTGAGTGCCATAAACGTATAAATACGTTTTTGGATCGTTTGATCTTTTGACTTTGATCCCCGCTCTACACAGTTGCCCAGAACGATCTGCATCATTTAGGCACGTCCCGACAATTTGGAACTGCATTCTGATCGACCATCACCAGGTGGCAGTATCGTCCCGTGTCTGAACTGCATGGGGCTCTGGGCTGGTAGCCAGATTCACTTTCAGTTTCTCCTTGCGAGTGGCCACTTCTTCTCCCGGGACAGAAATTCACAGTCCTCGCCTCGGGATTCCGTTGCCTACGCGCATTTGAACATCGAAACATGTATATATATATATATATATATATATATATATATATATATATATATATATATAGTATATCTCGGAATCTATGAAAAAACACTTGGAAATGCGCGATGTTTAGCGTGAAATAAACTACAAACGACAGCGTGTGGAAACTATTATTCCCATGCTGGACTACAAGTAATGTTTGTCGAAATGGGCCACACCGTGTCTCTACAGCTATAATACAGAACACAAACACAGCTTTGCAAACATAGTGCAACGACCAAGGAAACTAGAAAGACTGGCATTCTAAAGGTAAATTAACCAAACAGCGCGGCACAGAATGTGTTAAGGGAAAATGTGTTCAATGTTAGCTTGCTAGCTACTGTTACTAATGTTGTGTAACACTGCTAACGTACTTTGACCGTAATGCACATTCAGGCCTAAAAAAAATAATGGTTTGTTTCCGGTTGCCGACCGACCCTGCCGATTTAGGTGCGACCCAATATATTTTATGAGTTTAAAAAATTATAATAATAATAAAAAATTTCAATTTTTATTTTTATTTTTTTAAATAAAGTTTCATAGAAATCTTAGACAAACCTTTAGTATTATGGATATTAAACATGCTGGCAGAGTACATGCATCCATGTTGTTGTGAACATTTTAATTAAATAAAGAAATTCCCTACATGGGAAAGAATAAAATAAAAAAAAATAAAATAAAAAATGCCCTACCTACCCATGGCCTTAACTGACAACCAACAGGAAACAAACAATATTTTTTTTTATGCCTCAGCACTATTGGCTAGTGTAAATGCCAATCATTATCACCGACAAGTCCCTCCCTAACTTCCTGTTTTTACAGGAAACGCATAAATATGTGGAATCAAATAGCATTCTGCTAGCAGTTTCTTTGGGACTTTAAGTTGTACAGTAACTGTGCAACTGTAATGCAACAGCAATATACAATGATCAAACTGGGCACTAATTTGTATATTTTATACCCAGTTTAATCACCTGTACATTGTACCCTAAATTACTAAATTGGGTAGCACTTTATAATAACACCCTGTTATAATACATTTATAAGGTATTTGTAGATAATGAACTAATCATGAACAAACCATTTATATACATTCGTAAATTAAAATTAAATCATTTATAACTATATTTGTATAACATTTACAAATTAGTTCTACATTATTTATAACTCATTATCAACATTGTTTGTACTTGATTTGTTCATCATTAAATAATGTTGTTTAATGTGTAGTAACACATTTGTAGACGCTTTGAAAAATGGATATGAAAAAACGACTATACTGTACCTCCATTTATTTGTTCATGTTCAACACATGATTTGTTAAGACATTCATAAAACATCTATAAATCATTTGCAGATGCTATTGTGTGCCGTAATCTGAAGTGACGCCTATTCATCATTAACAAATGTCTAATACAGTTAATTATTTGTTAACTTTTTCATCACCTGTTACAAATGTTGTAGACAGCTTTCGGATACACCCTTCTTTGTGACATCAAACAGTGACAGAATTAGGACTATAGATAAATGCAATTTTATTAACATAAAATACATGTGCATGACATATAGTGTAACTAGGGGGGCACTAGGACCCAGGAGTACCCTGGCCAGGTAGAGTATCTAGAGAGGAAGTCTCACGCAAGTGAGACTTGACTTCACGTGTGTTGCCGTCTGTTTGAATGGAAGCACGATACATGCAGAACCACGTTATCCATGCTGCTCCTGCCCCACGCTTTTAATAAGGTATGAGCAGGTTAAACACCTTTTTTGTTGGTAAATCTATTCCATCATTTCCGACCTACAAACAACTCTTATATGTTGTGTAGACGTACTTGATGTGGTGGGCGCTAACGTTACATTTGTTCCTAATGTGTGCTCAGTGCTCAGTATATTGCGGTATGTGATGATGACACGACACAAGAGTAATAATTATTTGTATGTTCAGGCTGTATCGGCGCCTATACAGTCTGAAAATACAAATAATTATTACCCTCGTGTTCATCACATACCGCAATATACTGAGCACACATTAGGAACAAATGTAACGTTAGCGCCCACCACATCAAGTACGTCTACACAACATATAAGAGTTGTTTGTAGGTCGGAAATGATGGAATAGATTTACCAACAAAAAAGGTGTTTAACCTGCTCATACCTTATTAAAAGCGTGGGGCAGGAACAGCACGGATAACTTGGTTCTGCATGTATTGTGCTTCCATTCAAACAGACGGCAACACACGTGAAGTCAAGTCTCACTCGTGTGAGACTTCCTCTCTAGATACTCTACCTGGCCGCCTGTGGCCTTTCTCCAACGCGTTCGTGTTTCCGCGTCTCTGATTGGCCAGGTCATGTGACATGTACGCCCCAATCGTGGGACCGCAAGTTTCTACACTGGTTAAAGGGGAACTATCTTATAAATGGCCTTTTTGAGTGTTTAGCATTGTTTCCTAGCTATGTGAACTTATATTAATATGATCTATGTCTCAAAATTCTCATATTGGCGCATTCTTCCAATTCTCCTCTCACAATATTCACCCTCACTGAACTGAGTCGTTTGAAAATGTGCCTATATGTGATGTCATATAGTCACTGCTCCATGTTAATGTTCAGGGGAACACGACGGTGCACAGTGGTTTAGGAGCCCAGGCTCAAAACAGCTCGAGATCTTGAGGTAGAAAAATGCTGTTTTTGAGGACTTGATTAGAAATACAAAACAATGAATAAAAAAAATATATATATATTACAGAGGTGTTCCATAGACTCACAGGAATTGTGTAAAAGTGCCCAAATAGTGAAAGAAATAGTAAAATAGTTCCCCTTTAAGCTTAAGCGCTCTTTCGAAGTTGGTTAAGGTTAGAGTTTGCCTTAGAGCATGGCGATAGAACGCCTGCTCTGATTCCAAACTCTAACCTTAACCAACTTCGAAAGAGTCGCCTAAGCTTAACCAGTGATAAACTAGGCGTTAGGTAGTTTGCAGGCTGTTCGACCCGGAAATAGGCGCAGAACTTGCCGTCCCACGATTGGAGCACATGTCACATGACCTGGCCAATCAGAGCGCAAAACGGGAACCCGGAAACACGGACGCGTTGGAGAAAAGCTACACGCTACCTGGCCAGGGTGCAGCATACTCCTGGGTCCTAGTGCCCCCCACGTTACACTATATGTCATGCACATGTATTTTATATGTTAATAAAATTGCATTTATCTTTAGTCCTAATTCTGTCACTGTTTGATGTCACAAAGAAGGGTGTATCCGAAAGCTGTCTACAACATTTGTAACATGTGATAAAAAAGTAAACAAATAATTCACTGTATTAGACATTTCTTAATGATGAATAGGCTTCACTTCAGATCAGGGCACACAATAGCATCTGCAAATGATGTATAGATGTTTTATGAATGTCTTAACAAATCATTTGTTGAACATGCAAAATAAATGGAGATACAGTATAGTAGTTTTTTCATATCCATTTTTCAAAGCATCTACAAATGTGTTACTACACATTAAACAACATTATTTAATGATGAACAAATCAAGTACAAACAATGTTGATAATGAGTTATAAATAATGTAGAACTAATCTGTAAATGTTATACAAATATAGTTATAAATGATTTAATAATCATTGATGAATGTTTATAAATGGTTTGTTCATGATTAGTTCATTATCCACTAATGCGTTATAAATACTTTGTAAATGTTATACAAATATAGTTATAAATGATTTAATAATAATTTATGAATGTATATAAATGGTTTGTTCATGATTAGTTCATTATCTACAAATACCTTATAAATGTATTATAACAGGGTGTTATTATAAAGTGCTACTGTAACTGAGGGGTACAATTCCCTGACTGTATTGATAAGTATGGTATCATTAAACCACTACCGCTTTATGTACTTTAACTACTGGCCATACAGTACACGATATCTAAATATGATGAACACTTTCCCACAATGAAATCGGGTCCACACAAAGGTAATAATCAAATATTTAATATATAGCAAAAGGTACATATAATAGTTACTATTACATTTATGATTTGAATGCACTTGTAAGGCAAATGAGTACTCGTAGGCAAATCAACACTGAATGTCCAATCTCTGGTTACGCAGGAAGCAAGTATACAACCTGGCTCTTAGGGAATTAGATCCCTAAGAAGGGGTCCTCCCGGTTGTAGGCCGGTAGGGGGGGTAGGAGAGCCGTCGGTAGTAGACCGTCTGGTCAACGATATCTAGGGAGACTTCAAGTACAGAAGACAGTGCAGTAGACTCTTGATCCGCAGATGAATACACCTTGGTTCTCTTGTAGGCTGTAGCTCCACAGTGAAGAAGAAGCTAGGCGACCTCAGTCTCTGAGCGCCGACTCAACTTGACTCATCTCGGGGGTAAATCCAACACTCACAGGCGTCGGCGATTATCCGCTCCACAAATCACAGTACCAAAGCAAATATATTCCAGCCGCATAGGGCTCAGCAGTCGTCGGGTAGGTAATCCAGTGTACATGTCCCTCGGTCCTCGTCTAGATCTCCTCGGAAGAAAGCGCCATGTGTGGTCGGCCCCAGCCTGGATAAGACTCTAGATAACACGAGGAAGCGTTGGAGATGCTGGTCACTTTAGAACTCTAACCGCACGATGCACCATACACGATAGACTATTATTACTTAATAGAAATACGTCGCACTCGACGGTACAGTGCCAAACTCTGACAATTCAGCTATTAATTCGCACGAGGTCTCGATGCTATTCTAAGGCCAAACAGGCCATACTACACCGCACGCGGTATCGTGGGTGAGGCTTCACGTTCTGTTACTTAGTTGGGTAGAAGGGTAAAGGACTAAGGGTCTTCTACATTTACTTGCGCCATATTTATATGCACGGTGAACAAATAGTGCCACTCTCCTTTCGGTAGCCGTATTCCTGCGCAGAGCCGGGGCTAGTAGAGACATGTCTCGTCGGTACCATTGAACTTGGCTCCAAGGGGCTTGTCCCCTAGCGCCAGGTCCTTGTCCAATAAGAGAATGAACTATTATGGGCTATAGTAGGCTAAAGGGATATTCCGTGTATATGTACAAGGAATATACAAGGGATATCAAACGATATACAAATACTATTCAATATATATCAATAAATAAATATATATATTCGGTTTAATCTGATCCTTCGTAACAGCCGCCCCCTAATTAGTCCCACCTAATTAGCTAAGCAGAGACAGATTAACCGCACTGTCCTCTACTCAATGTCCGCTGTGAGGGTCAGTCAGTTCACAAAGTCATGGGGTCATGGTCGTCATCGATAGTATCAGGGAGCCTCGGCAGTTCTATTAGCCTCGCCACGGGTCGGGTGTAGGTCCGCCCTTGGACGAGCACTTCAGCTGCTCGGACCTTTCCATCGGCACCGGTGATCACTTTGCTTACGCGGCCAGCCGGCCACATAGCTCGGGGTAGTGACTGGTCGATAATCATGACGACTGTTCCTTCTGTCAAATTGTCTCTCTCTTTTACCCATTTCTGGCGGGTCTGTAGAGACGGTAGGTAGTGGAGTAGGAAGCTGTTCCAAAACTTGTCAGCCAGTACTTGACTGTACCTCCACATTCTTCGGCCGTTCGCTTCTTCAGGCCTGTACATTGTCTGGGGTAGCGCGGGGTCCAACCGCCCCATCAAGAGTGTGTTGGGGGTGACTGGGTCGACATCTGCTACATCACTTGAGACGTAACCGAGGGGCTTTGAGTTCAATACTCCCTCGATCTCCGTGAGGACTGTCATTAGGACTTCTTCCGCCACGGTCTGGGCCCCAAGCACGGCGTACAGGGCTGTCTTTATGGAACGTACTTCTCGTTCCCAAGTTCCACCGAAGTGAGGTGCGTTCGGGGGATTAAACTGGAAGTCAATCTGGGATGGAGCGAGGTGGGTCTTAAGTTCTGGGCCCATAGCTTGGAAGCTCTCTCTCAGCTCTCTTTCTCCGCCTTTGAAGTTTGTCCCGTGATCAGACAATAATGTAGACGGTTTTCCTTTCCGTGATGTGAATCTTCGGAAGGCCATAAGGAATGAGTCTGTGCTCATGGTTGGAAGGAGTTCGATATGTATCGCTCTGGTGGTCATGCATTTGAATACAATACCCCACCGCTTCTCGGTTCCTCTTCCTTTCTTTATATACAGCGGGCCGAAACAGTCCATACCGGTGGAGTGAAAAGGCTTGTCGCCGAGTCGGAGGCGACAGGGAGGTAGGTCAGCCATCCGGGGTATACTGGGCTGGGCTCGCCACTTACGACAGTCTAGATAGGTTCGCTGGAAGCGCCGCACTGCTTCTCTCCCTTGCAGTATCCAATAACGACGTCTGATCTCCGCGAAGACTCTCTCTGCCCCTGCGTGGTGCACATCCTCGTCGTATTTCTTTATGATCAGCTCTGTGACCTTGTGTCGGCTGTTCAAGACTATCGGGTACTTGACGTCATCCGGTAAGTCTGGGGCTCTCCGCAGACGACCACCCACTCTGATGAGATTATGGGCGTCGCTCTCGGGGGCTAGGTGGAGCAGTCTGCTGTCTGATGGGACGGGCTTTGCTCCCTGTAGACAGGCTAGCTCATCGGGGAACGAGTCTCTCTGGGCTCGTTGTAGTAGAAGAAGTTCTGCTTCTTCGTAGTCAGCTGCTGAGATGTCAGTTGTGGGCTGCACCTCTGGGTGGTGCCACAGAAATGTCTTTAGCTGCGCACTCTGTAGGGTGAGGCAATCGTCTATGTCGGGGTCTGTGGAGACGAGTGTGTTCAATCCACAGAACATGTTTCTTGTTTTAGGCCTCCTCTTTACTCGCCTCCCGTGGGGTGGGTGTAGGCCACTCTTCTTCCGGGAGCTTGAGGAACTCTGGCCCGTCACTGTAGAGGTTGTGACGGGTGAGGTCATCCAGGGACATTCCCCGGGTGATGACGTCAGCTGGGTTGTGTTTGGTGTCCACATACCTCCAGCTCGCTACTTCTGTTAACTCTTGAATCTCGGTGACTCTGACTCCCACGAAGACCTTGTATCTGCACGAATCAGACCGGATCCATGTGAGTACGGTCGTGGAGTCTGACCACAAGATTGTTCTTTGCACCGGGATGGTGAGTTCACGTTGGATTAACGTGGCGAGCTGCACTCCTGCTAGGGCTGCGCAGAGCTCTAGACGCGGGATAGATTGTTGCTTTCGTGGGGCTATTCTTGAGCGAGCCAGGATGAAGGCAGTATGTATTTCTCCTCCCTCCTCTCGGGCACGCAAGTAGGCCACCGAACCGTAGGCTACTTCGGAGGCGTCGCTGAATACGTGCAGGTCGATCTTGCATGTCTCTGGCCTCACTGTGGGTGGGAAGTAGCTGCGGCGTATATTAACACCTGGGAGTGAGCGGAGTTCCGTCTCCCACTCTCTCCATGTGGATGCAAGGTGTTCGGGTATGGGATCGTCCCAGCCCTGGTCCTTGTCCCATAGCGCTCTTACAATCATCTTTGCCCTGGTGGTGTAAGGTAGAATACATCCCAACGGGTCATATTGTCTGGCGAGTGTTCTGTATACACTCCGTCTGGTGGTCGGTATTGCCGTCGACCTTCCCTGCTCCTTGGTCAGGGGTTTGTGTCTATAATGGAGCGAGTCTGTTTTGAAGCGCCAGACTAGTCCTAGTGTCATTTCTTGGGCTTCTCCTGGGATGGTCGCCATCCAGGTGTCGCTGCTCGCTGCCTTGTCCTCGGGGGAGAGGCTGCGCAATACTTGCGGGTCGCTGCTGGCCCACTGCCTGAGATCAAAGCCGCCTTTGATCAGGGAGGCGCGGAGCAGCGCACGACGTCGCCAGTCAATTTTCTTTATGTGTCCCGCTGTGATTCGCTTGTTAATCTCAGCGTGGTACACAGCTTCTTGAGCGGGGTCTTTGGCTAGGCGCCGCTCTGTGTTCAATAGATACCGCTCCGTCGCCCCTTTTGTGGCGTGAAAGGTGGGCATTCCCTCTCGCCTCAGGAGTGGAGTTGCGTATCTCATCACTCCGTTGACTGTGACTCTCTTTGTCCCTTGCTCGAGGAGGGTTATGGCGTAAATATCTTCCTTAGAACGAATGTCTTTCTTTTCGTTCTTAAAGGGCATTGTCTCTAGTGTCCATAGCCTCTCGACATGCTGCAGGAGTGTGGTGTCTTCTTCTGTCGCTCCGGAGTGGAGGCAGCTAGTGGCTGCTGTTCGGTTAAGAGACTTGGCGAGGGGGCCTTGTAATGTCCATCCTAGGCGGGTCTCGACTGCTGCAGGACAACCTCTGGGTCCTGTATGGACCCGGTCTATCGGGACTATGAGGTCTGCATGGTCGGAACCTATCAGCAGGGTCGGGGTGGCACCGTCTATGAGCGGGATAGGTAGTTGACGCAGGTGTACATATTTATCCATCAGCTTGGCGATGGGGTAGGTGTACTGCGATAGTCCTATTTCTTGGCTGGTGAAAGCATTAGTAATCCTATACCGTCTCTCGGGCTGCCCGCTTGCTGCGATAGTGAAGGAGACATTCTCGCCCTTTATCGTCTTTAGATCTCTTCTTATTGTCCGAATCGTCATCTGGTTCTCGCTCTCCCGCAGCCCCAGCTGGGCCGCAGCGGACGCGAGGAGAAGGGTCTTCTCTGACCCGTCATCAAGGACGGCGTAAGTGTCCCTGACCTTATCTTGGTAACTCAGTGTTACGCGGACCACCTTTAAGAGCACCTGGGCGCCGCTGCTGCTAGCGGGGTCAATGTACATAACACTTGCCTTTGTGCTGCTGGATGGTGCAGGCTTTCTTCTGTTACTGTCGTGTAGGACATCTAGGTGGGCTCCGTCACACCGACTACACCTCTTCTTGAGGCGGCACTCGGCTGCCATGTGACTGCGCGCACATCGGTAACAGCGCCTGTTGGACTTTATCCATTGACTCACTTCTTCAGCGGTCATCTTCTTGAACAGGTCACATTGTGACAACCAGTGTTCCTTCTCGCAGTACGGGCACACCATCTTCCACTTCTCTTTCATCGAGGGGGTACTGTGGTTCTTGCTGCTCGGTACTGATTCCGATTGGTGCATGACAGTCACCGATCTTCGGCCATCGTTTGCTCTCCTAGGTCCCTCTCTGGAGCTTGGTGTGCTCCGCACGAACGTATCCAGCCGTAGGCTGCTGACTTCTCTCGCCAGGAAGTCGGCTAGGTCTAGGAGGGATGGCTCGGGACCGTTAGGATCACGGTGGTCTCTTTGCCGCCTGAAGCGCTCCTTTCGGGCGGGCGGCAGCTTCTCTAAAATCCTCTCGACGTTCGAGTTTGCGTATAGTTCGTGCATACCCTTTTCTCGTTGCGCCCCCAGCATCCCTACCAGGGATTGTACTTTGATAGACAGGTCGTCTAGTGAGCGATTGTCTGTTGCTGGGGGTAGGCGGTCAATATGCCTTATCTCTTGTATTACGTAATCCCATATACGTCCATATCTTTGGTCTAGTGCTGCTAGAGCCGCTGTGTATGGGGTAGTAGAGGTGGCATAGGCCAGCGCTATGTTGTGCGCTCTGGGCACTTTCAGGTGCTTCAATAGGATAGCATACTTGTGGCGTTCATCAGCTACATCCACCATCATTGTCTCTAAGCACATCCGTAGCTCCGTGTACTGTGCTCGGTTCTCATGGGTGAAGTCTGGAAACGTCGGTGTGCCAATGTATGACGCCGTGGATGGCTGGCACATCGGTGAACGTTGGAAGAGAGGCCTCCTGGGCGAGTCTCCTCTTACGCCTCTCGGTGGGCTGGTACCGGCAGGGTACCATGGCCCGCTGGTCCAGGTACTATTCCTCGGGACTGGTCGTGCGTCATGCTCACCCGTGAATAGAGTCGGGGGTCTGTAGCGCAGAGCCGCGGGGGTATAGCCTGGGCTGTACTGGACCTCCTGGTCCTGTGGAGTAATGTGCTGCTGTCGGGCTTGACTCTCCTCTTCTCCCTCTTCTTCCTCTGCCAGGTCTTCTAGATCCTGTAGTCGTCTATTTAGCCTCTCCACGGTGTCCGCCGTTCCTTCCTTATAGCTGGGTCTCACTTGGACCGGTCGGGGAAGGAGTTCGGAGGGGGGTGTAGGCTCTCTCTGGTGGTCGGGCTCAGGGTCGCTTAATCGGTTAGGGGAGGGTGCCCTTGACCCGTGTCTTGACGAGGCCCTGGAACCCCTTGTGGAGGGAGGGGGTGTTGCCCTGGTGATCAGCTGCTCCATTAGCTGCGCTTGTAGTCTGTCGCGCTCGGCTTGTAGTCTGTCGCGCTCGGCTTCGCGCTGGATGAGAGCGATGTCGCGCTCTGTGGCGCACTGGGCTTCGGCGTGGTCTCTTACCATATTCTCTTCCGTCTGAAGGCGTCTCAGCTCCAGACGTACGCGCTCTTCTTCGCTCCGTTGCTGCGCTTGGAGGCATTCTCTTTCAATGGTAGAATGTTCGCGCTCGCTAAGCGTCTGTGCTTGGAGTCGATCGCGCTCCGTAGCGGCTGCTAGGCTGGCGAGGAACGCCTGTGCCAGCATCCTCTCCGCCTCGCTGGGGGAAGACGCTGGTTGAGGTAAGCCGCTCCTGGCAGTACCCGTTGGGGATGCGTTCCCCTGCGGGGAGTCCTGGAGTTCTATCTCCTCTGCGCTCTCCTCATCTTGTTCCGTGCAGAGTTCCATCTCTGGAGGGTTGTCTTCCTCCCGGAGCTCTTGGGGGACTACTTCTTCGGTCTTGGCGGGGGGTAAAGTCGTGTCAGTTCCCTCCTGGTCCCCACCGTGAGCTTGGTCAGTTACATTAGAACCCACTAGGGCCTCTGTGGTCGGGGTATCCTGGTTGATAGGGTCGGACATAATTTTACTTTCTACTTTTACCGCGTTTACCGTTTGTAGAAGGCTAGGTAGTATACTGGCAGCGTAATCCTCTAAGTACTGAGGTGGCTGTCGTCTACGCTGCGGGCGTTCTACTTTAGGAGGACCGTTTCGTGGAGTGTTCATCATAGGCCATTTCAATATTAATACCACTATATTAATATTACACTAATTACCATCCGGCTCGAAGGACCAATTGTAACTGAGGGGTACAATTCCCTGACTGTATTGATAAGTATGGTATCATTAAACCACTACCGCTTTATGTACTTTAACTACTGGCCATACAGTACACGATATCTAAATATGATGAACACGTTCCCACAATGAAATCGGGTCCACACAAAGGTAATAATCAAATATTTAATATATAGCAAAAGGTACATATAATAGTTACTATTACATTTATGATTTGAATGCACTTGTAAGGCAAATGAGTACTCGTAGGCAAATCAACACTGAATGTCGAATCTCTGGTTACGCAGGAAGCAAGTATACAACCTGGCTCTTAGGGAATTAGATCTATGGTACTCTTAATGATATAGCAGGATATTCTGGAAGGGGTCCTCCCGGTTGTAGGCCGGTAGGGGGGGTAGGAGAGCCGTCGGTAGTAGACCGTCTGGTCAACGATATCTAGGGAGACTTCAAGTACAGAAGACAGTGCAGTAGACTCTTGATCCGCAGATGAATACACCTTGGTTCTCTTGTAGGCTGTAGCTCCACAGTGAAGTGAAGCGCCGACTCAACTTGACTCCTCTCAGGGGTAAATCCAACACTCACAGGCGTCGCCGATTATCCGCTCCACAAATCACAGTACCAAAGCAAATATATTCCAGCCGCATAGGGCTCAGCAGTCGTCGGGTAGGTAATCCAGTGTACATGTCCCTCGGTCCTCGTCTAGATCTCCTCGGAAGAAAGCGCCATGTGTGGTCGGCCCCAGCCTGGATAAGACTCTAGATAACACGAGGAAGCGTTGGAGATGCTGGTCACTTTAGAACTCTAACCGCACGATGCACCATACACGATAGACTATTATTACTTAATAGAAATACGTCGCACTCGACGGTACAGTGCCAAACTCTGACAATTCAGCTATTAATTCGCACGAGGTCTCGATGCTATTCTAAGGCCAAACAGGCCATACTACACCGCACGCGGTATCGTGGGTGAGGCTTCACGTTCTGTTACTTAGTTGGGTAGAAGGGTAAAGGACTAAGGGTCTTCTACATTTACTTGCGCCATATTTATATGCACGGTGAACAAATAGTGCCACTCTCCTTTCGGTAGCCGTATTCCTGCGCAGAGCCGGGGCTAGTAGAGACATGTCTCGTCGGTACCATTGAACTTGGCTCCAAGGGGCTTGTCCCCTGGCGCCAGGTCCTTGTCCAATAAGAGAATGAACTATTATGGGCTATAGTAGGCTAAAGGGATATTCCGTGTATATGTACAAGGAATATACAAGGGATATCAAACGATATACAAATACTATTCAATATATATCAATAAATAAATATATATATTCGGTTTAATCTGATCCTTCGTAACAGCTACCCTAAATGGTATATTTATGTTGCACTTTACTGTTACATTTGCACTCTGGTTGGATGCCAAACTTATTTTCCGGTATACACTTGTGCTGTATAATGATGACAATAAATTGTCATTTGTAAAACTTGCAAGAGTCAATACGCAATACGTAATAGAAGGTGTGAGGTTCACTTACCAAAAGAATACCTGGGGAAGAGAAGAAAAATAAAGTTAGTCCATAATATGAAAAGCAGAGGTGTGGTTCTGCGTAAGCAACAACATCAATGGACAGGCTAACAACGAGGGTGTTACAATATACCAGTATAATAATCCTAGCCCTGCATCGAGGTCAGAAAACCAGTCCAGTGCCCATTCCAAACAATTACTTCAAATTACATGGTATTCTGTACAGTGCTTAAAGGAACACTCGCAACATTTTGGGATATACAGGTATTTGCCATTTTCCCTCAGAGTCAGAGAGCAGATTGATATCAGTTTCATCTCTGACTGTGAGTCAGTTTGAGTTGTTGGAAGTTGTATTTCTTCACTTTTTACCTGAGCTAGGCTAGCTGCTCCCTACTGCTTGCAGTCCGCTAGGCCAACATGCAACTGGACCTCTCTCTCTGGCTACTGGACACACAAGAGATTAAACTGTTTGACTCTGGGGAAGATGGCAAATAAGTGTATTTTACATCAGCATTCAAGTGTGTGTGTGTGTGTGTGTGTGTGTGTGTGTGTGTGTGTGTGTGTGTGTGTGTGTGTGTGTCTGTGTGTATGTGTGTCAGGGGTGCCCGTCTCGCTCCACATACATCCCAACATTTACCTGACAACCATCTCTAACCTTCTCACTGTCTTTTTACTATTATGTACCCTACTACTATGTTACTACACGTATACTACTAGTACTACCTATCATGTTAAAATGTCTATACTACTAGGCACTCAAGAGTGTAACACTCAAGTTCGACACTATTTGACGGACAATGCCACTGACCCTTAGCTGCCAGAGATGGAACCCTTCCAGCTGACAATTTGTAAGTCACTTTGGATAAATGTGTGTGTGTGTGTGTGTGTTTGTCAGGGGTGTCTTTCTGTCTCCTTATACATACATCCCAACATTTCCCTGACATCCATCTCCATGTGTGTGTGCGTCTGTCAAGTGTCTTCATGTGTACATTTCTCAAACCCACCACAGCTGTCCCACGCTGACCAGGGAGTGGTAGAGCACCCACAGCATTGCCATGATCACCATGTTGGCCATGCCCATCACCAGCACGAACCCCGACAGGGCCATCCCCAACAGGGCGATGCCATTCAGGTTGGCGTCCATGTCACTCCAATCCATGAACCACAGGATGGAGGGGGTGTAGGCCAGGGCGGACATGCCTATCTTGGCCCCTACGTAGCGCTTGACGCTGTTCAGGTAGTCCTTGCATGGCATCAGGCCTCTCGCGCCTATCAGCTGCTGGTTCTGGTTGTAGGCGACGCT
Organism: Notolepis coatsorum; assembly: GCF_963971535.1. Lineage (NCBI taxonomy): Eukaryota > Metazoa > Chordata > Actinopteri > Aulopiformes > Paralepididae > Notolepis > Notolepis coatsorum. The sequence goes on along the minus strand of NC_140174.1, from coordinate 28,707,363 downwards.
GAACGCTACAACTGGGGAGGGATGGAGAGAGAGAGGGATGGGGAGGCGATGGAGGGAGAAAGAGCATCGTTTTAGGCATAATAGTCTTGCCCAAAACACACAAAACCAAGTCTATCTCTTTAGAACTGGGAAACAAAATGGCTTCATCATTGATTGATTGATTGATTGATTGAATTGATTGAAAACTTTATTAACAGATTGCAGAATGGGTACAATACAGTACAGCTCAATACACACAATTGTTAAGGGGATGCAGACCAGAGAAACACTTTCGTCTTGTTTACATCAGGGTCCCCCATTTTCAATTCATCATAACATATAATACATGACATACAGATAGACAGTACTGCTACACATTTATGACATACCAGATTTGCAAATACAGTACTGTTTGTGATACAAAAAGAGTCCAGAAAAGGGAGTATATACATTTGACGTCAAAACTGTACATTGGAGGAGGTTGGGTGGGGGGGGTTGGGTAGGAGGGGTTGGGGGGGAAACACTGTACAACTGTACAAGCAAGACTGTACATTGGAATATTGACAACCATACTAGGTAATTTACTGTACATTAGAGGGGGTTGGGGGTGGGGGGGAAACACTGTACAAACAAGCATAACTGTACATTGGAATATTGACAAAACCATACTAGGTAAATGACTGTACATTTGAGGGGGTTGGGTTAGGACATTTACAGGGGCCAGTTTCGAATTGCAGTCTCCCGTAGGTGTTCTTTGAGAGTGGTTTTGAAAGTGGGTAGTGATTCACATTCCTTTACAGCTTTGGGTAGGGCGTTCCACATTGATGTGGCATAATTGCGAAACGTGTTTAGTCCCTTTTTTTTTAGCAGAATCTGGGTTTAACATGATTTGTGGAGCTCCCTCTGGTGTTGTGATCGTGGTATTCACTGACCTTTGGGAAGTATTTTGACATGTACATGGGTACCTTGGTCGTGTAGTGTATCTTGTAGACCAGGCCCATTGCAAGTTGCTGTACTCTGTCGTCTACTCTAAGCCATCCTAGGTTGTCAAAGTGGGCAGGGGTGAGGTGGGTTCTAGGAGTAAGGTCAAGCAGTAGTCTGACCAGTTTGTTTTGAGATATTTGTTTTTAGCGCCTTTGAGGTGCTTTGGTACCATGAGGTGCAAGCATAGTCGTAGTACCCTTGAATGAGTGCTCCTGCCAGAGCACTTGTTACACTGACTGTCTGTGTACATGCACTTTACTGTTACTTTGGTTAGATGTCAAATGCTTTTCGTTGCACTGTACGTGGGGATGTGCAATGATAATAGAATGTAATATAATCTAAACTAATCCATGTCGAATTTAGGGGTCAAATATGCAATGCATTGCATTGTCCAAATAAAAAAAACGAAGCAAAATGAGTGTAGAATCTGACTGAACTCATTCAAGGGTACTACGACTATGCATGCACCTCATGGTACCAAAGCACTTCAAAGGCGCTAAAAACAAAATTACAAACATCTCAAAACAAACTGGTCAGACTACTGCTTGACCTTACTCCTAGAACCCACCTCACCCCTGCCCACTTTGACAACCTAGGATGGCTTAGAGTAGACGACAGAGTACAGCAACTTGCAATGGGCCTGGTCTACAAGATACACTACACGACCAAGGTACCCATGTACATGTCAAAATACTTCCCAAAGGTCAGTGAATACCACGATCACAACACCAGAGGGAGCTCCACAAATCATGTTAAACCCAGATTCGGCAAAAAAAAGGGACTAAACACGTTTCGCAATTATGCCACATCAATGTGGAACGCCCTACCCAAAGCTGTAAAGGAATGTGAATCACTACCCACTTTCAAAACCACTCTCAAAGAACACCTACGGGAGACTGCAATTCGAAACTGGCCCCTGTAAATGTCCTAACCCAACCCCCTCCAATGTACAGTAAATGACCAAGTATGGTTGTCAATATTCCAATGTACAGTTTTGCTTAGTTGTACAGTGTTCCCCACCCACCCCTACCAGGCTCCTACCCAACCCCCCCTGGGGGACCCTGATGTAAACAAGACAAAAGTCGTTCTCTGGTCTGCATCCCCTTAACAATTATTGAGCTGTACTGTATTGTACCCATTCTGCAATCTGTTAATACAGTTTTCAATCAATCAATCAAAACCGCATTTGAATTCCAACAACATTGACATGCACAATGATGACATTACCAATTAAAGCAGTAGTTCGCATTTAATAAAGGTGTTGGTTGTGTGTCTTGTTATCGTGCTGCTATATTGTACAGAACTGTACACACTGACAGTGACCACAGAGTGTCGCTTACAGTAGATGAAGGCAATAGATCGCAGCAGCACGATGCGCGTGAGCCAGTAAGTCCCGGTTCGCAGCGTGCGAGGTCCCCGCTCCTTGTCTTCGTCCTCGCCCGTGTCTCCTCCGTCTTCCTCGGCGTTGTTGTCACTCGAAACAGTCCCCGTCTTCGAAGCACCGACATGTCTTTTCCTCAGAGAGCTCTCCGAACTCTCACTGGGAGTCGCCATGTTGCCACGTGACTAAAACAAGCGAGATTATTGGGCCGGCCTTGAAAGAGAGAGGAGGGGGGAGAGGGGAATGGAAAAAAGCATGAATATGGAAGCTATTAAAAAAAGAAAAAGAAAAAAGCTGTTGAAATTCTGTCTGTTGAAATTCTGTCTTACAACTGTTGTCACTTTGGCAGATTTTATTGTATCACATTTCAGTCACATCTGCACCGCTCTGCTGCACAGCACCTGTCGTCCTCCCAACACTACTAGGCACTATTTGATTGGTTGATTGAGACACTCCTCCTATATTTCAACTTCTTTACAGATACTTTTTATATACAATATATAATGTAATATATAATGTGTAAACCAGATTTACTGTAAATCGCAAGCCAAGTCTGGATGGAAATAATAATGACATAATTTAAAACGAAAACATTATTGACTGAATTGCATAGGCTACTGTCTGTCTCCCGCTGTTCTCTTCATAAAGCCCAATGGGAGGGCCTTAATTGGTGGAGCCAATAGGAAGAAAGGGGTGGAGACGCGCGGGGACAGGAGTTAAACTACCCACTGCTTGCTGAAAGGCACATAGTCAGTGGTATGTGAACTATTGAGTGTATGTCAAGGACGTGATATGAAGAATGATAACCAATAGGCAGGAGATTAACATTTGGGATTTTACTTTATGTTGTGGTCTCTGAAGAAAAAAATAACACACAGCAGTGCGTAAATGCGCACTTGGATAGACTGGGAGAATCCAGGATAAAGTACATCAAGGACCCTTTTATTGATCAAACATGACCGAGGAACACAAGTCCTTCACCGACCATCCGTGCAGTCCAGCCGGGACAGGCAGCTCCGTTTCCCCGGAGGGCTCAGACTCGGACTCCCCGAACTCTCCCGCTGGCTCCTCCGACGGACAGGGTCCGGCGCGCCGCCCGCCTGGGATTAGTAAGCACAAACCGGACAGTGATCCCGAGGATGACCGCTTCCCCGCCTGCATCCGAGATGCGGTGTCGCAAGTGCTTAAAGGTTACGACTGGTCGCTGTTGCCGATGCCGGCTCACGGGGAGAGAGGCTTGAAGAACAAGGCTCACGTCAAACGGCCCATGAACGCGTTCATGGTGTGGGCGCAGGCCGCGCGGAGGAAACTGGCCGACCAGTACCCGCATCTGCACAACGCGGAGCTCAGCAAGACTTTGGGGAAACTCTGGCGGTGAGTCGCCTTACCTAGGCCTACTAACAAATAAAACTAACATTGTATTTATGAGCTAAAACTGAAGTCGAGTTATTCTTATTATTGCATGGCCATGGCCATAGCCTACAATTATGCACAGCAGATGTTCTGATCAAGGTGCCACATATCTACTATTGATTTGGCTCCCCCACACATTATATTGTGTGTATACTGTATGAGCTGTACAGCTGTCTTCTTTTTTTTTATGTAATTTATTATTACTATTATTTTTAAACTTCATTGTGCTTTTTAGAATACCCATACCGTACACATATCCTCCATCCCTTAAAATGTATCGTTACATATAATCGCTGAGTATTCATAATGTATTCGACACCTCTCCTCCCCAGCCTGCTGACTGAGGATGAGAAGCGTCCCTTCATGGAGGAGGCCGAGAGACTGAGGCTCCAGCACAAGAAAGATTATCCGGATTACAAGTACCAGCCTCGGAGACGCAAGAGTGCCAAGCCGGGCCAGGAGGACACAACCACCAGGGCTGACCACCTGGTGGTCCGACAGCACCCGCAGAGCCACCTGTACAAGACCGAAGCGGGGATGGGCAGGCTGGCCGGCATGGGGGACGTGCACCATCATTACCATTCAGAGAGGACAGGTGAGAGGTTTAGTTAATGCTTTTATCCAAAGCGACTTACAAGTTCTGTACATCAAGTCAGCAGGAAGGGTACAACTCTGGTGGCTAAGGGAAAGTAACGTTGTTCATCAAACAGTGTCGAACTTCAGTGCTACAGTCTTGAGTGCATAGTAAAGACATATTAGCATAGTAGGTAGTAATATAGACATATATTAGCATAGTAGGTAGTAGTATAGACATATTAGCATAGTAGGTAGTAGTATAGACATATTAGCATAGTAGGTAGTAGTATAGACATATTAGCATAGTATGTAGTAATATAGGCATGGTAGATTCCTTAGTAGAATACTAGTAAAAGACAGAAGGTTCGTTTTTTAGTTTTTTGGGGGGGGGGTTGATTTAATCTATATCTTTTTAGTAAGTTATCTTTTTGGTAAGTTAAAAGTCTCAATGTCCCAACCTACTGTACATAAAAATAGCCCCACTGGTGCTGAATCTGACGCAGGTTTCCATGTGATCTTATGACCTCCAGGGCAGCCTCACGGCCCGCCGACGCCTCCCACCACCCCCAAAATGGAGCTCCACCTCGGGATCAAACACGAGGGCCACCGGTCCCAGGACAGCAGCGCCGGGCCCAGCGCGGCCACCGGTCGCCAGAACATCGACTTCAGCAATGTGGACATCTCCGAGCTCAGCACCGACGTCATCAGCACCATGGAGGGCTTCGACGTGCACGAGTTTGACCAGTACCTGCCCCTCGGTGGTGGCCACGGCTCCTCAGACCACCACGGACCCGGCAACCCCCCCGGGTCCCTCGTGCCGGGCTACGCTCACTCTCACTCCCCCTGGGCTCTCAAGGGCGGGCCTGCAGCCGGAGCGCCTCCCTCCTCCTTGTCCTCGTCGCCGTCTAACGACGACGCCAACAAGGCCCGCGCCGGCGGCAGCCTCAGGCCACAGATCAAGACGGAGCAGATGAGCCCCGGCCACTACGGCAGCCACTCCTCCCACTGCTCCTCCTCCTCTCCTCCCCCGCTGCCGCCACCGCCACCACCCCACCCTGAATACACCTCCCTGAGCTCAGCCTCCGGCCCTACATCCACCCTCTCCTCCTCCTCCTCCTCCTCCACCTCCTCATCTTCTTCTTCCATCACCCAGTGCGACTACACCGACCTGCAGAGCTTCTACGGTGCCTACTCCGGTTACCCGGCCGGCCTGTACCAGTACCCGTACTTCCACTCCTCCCGCATGCCCTACGGCACGCCGCTCATCAACAGCCTGGCCTTGGCACCGGCCACAGCCCGCAGCCCGACGGCAGGCTGGGACCAGCCCGTCTACACCACGCTCACGAGGCCTTGAGAAGAGAGCAAGCACGCTTCGTCCTACAGTCGACCGAGCAGTAACGTAGTGCGGTACGGTATACACTGTAGTGACCGACCCGAAGAAAGTGGTTACGTCTCGGTCGTTGTCGTGGTGCAGTGCTGTTGTATTTTGTGAACTGTCTGTATCATTGAGGACTTGAAGCGAGAAGACTCTAAGCTGGAGTGAATGGATTCCACGTGTTATGGATAAGACAGTAAGGACACAGCACCCCATGCTGTGATGTGGCTTTCGAGCAGTGCCTCTCATATCAAGACCTGGATATTTAGGCCACGTTCACACTGCAGATGAAAGTGGCCCAAATCTGATTTCTTTGCTCATATGAGACTCACCAGTTTCACAACAGTAAATCACATGGAATCTGATCTTTTCAATTCTCATTTGGGCCACTTTCATATGTGGTCCTAAATCAGATACAGGTCATATTTCGTACAACATGACCTCACTGTTATGCGACCTTCATGCGACTTTTACGTCACTCTAGTTAATTTGCGCATGCGGGTCAGTTCAGGAGCGATACCAGTTCCCACTGGAATCTGATATTGGCCACATTTAAATTAAATTGAACAGCCAAACTAAAATAAATCAGATCTGAGCAATGAATCAGAATTGAGCACTAAGGCTTGCAGTGCGAACGTAGCCTTAGATACATATGATTCCTCCGTGAGGAAGCAAAAAGAAAAGAATGGACCTTTGACCTTTTGAGTAAGCAGTTTATATAAATACACATGTTTATATAAATAGTTCTAATGTTCAAATATTAGATTTGTATCTATGTTGTTAAAATTGACGATCCCCCTTATTTCAGAATAATATAACACTTTGATGTGTGGACTGGTCATTCTGGACGAGAAGGAAACACAGCGACTCCAGATCCCGTACGACCAAAGTGCTTCTTCACCGCTTAGCCTGTAACCCTCTGCTTCGCCGTCTGCTTCTCCTCATCGCCGCTTCGCTTCCAGCTTCTTAACAAGTCGACAGGTGTTCCGGTTGCGTTTCCTGCGTCGGGGGGGATTAGCCGATTTCACGGTCGGAGGAAGCCAGTTGTGCTGTCTGCTCTAGGTCCCTGACGGACAGGACAGCTGGACCAGGGTTTCTCCAAAAGTGTCCTTAGCACCAGAACCATCTTCGTTCTGTTAGCTTATTATAACGCAGTGAGGATAATGTTAGTGTTCTTAGCTGCTTTTGGGAAAACCATAATAAAACGTTGAGAGGAGAGAGGGATCACCTCGCGGGTGGTTTGGAGGTGAATGGTGTACTCATCCTCCATTGGAGAATGCGTTTAAATGTGTAACATTTGAACAAAGGGTTTTATGTTTCATCTCACAGCGCTAGTGCCAGGGTGCTTGCTGCTGCATCTGCCTGTACGTGTCAGCATCTGAGGAGGGCGCAAGCATGTCGCTTCTGACAAGAGGTGGTCCTGGTTCACAGTCTCTCAGACAAGAGACATATGGACCATTTCCCCAGAGGGGACAGCCCTCGGAAAAATTAGGAGAAGAACAGTTTTGTACATCTCTGAAGGAGTACCCCGATCCAGACTCAGACAATTGGGTTCACTTATAAAATTGACCTATCTCAAAGGGTTGATAATTGAACCCTTGAGATGAGATATGTCCATTTCGACCCTTTTTGGATGGCCCATGTATTTGCAGTTGTGATGTCAAACCAAATTATACTTGCAGTGTGAATGTGATACGTCACGAGAACGTACTCAACCTCTGCTGTCTTTAAACTATGAATGTACTGTACACAACACTCTAACTTACCATCTGTAGATAATAAAGTACTCCACCTCTACTGTCTTTAAACTACACAACACTAACTTACCATCTTTAGATAATAAAGTGCTCCACCTCTACTGTCTTTAAACTATGAATGTACTGTACACACAACACTATGAATGTACACAACACTCTAATTTAACATCTGTAGATAATAAAGTACTCAACCTCTACTGTCTTTAACTATGAGAACACAAATGGTAAATGGCTGCTTTTTTATATAGTGCTTTTATCCAAAGCGCTTTACAATTTGTTATTCACATTTTACCCATTCACACACCGACGGAGGAGGCAACCATGCAAGGTGCCAACCTGCTCATCAGGAGCAATTAGGGGTTAAGTATCTTGCTCAAGGACACATCGACACACTGCCCGGGAGGAGCGGGAATTGAACCGGGAACCTCCGGATTGCCAGTCTGCTCTACCTCCCGATCCACTGTTGCCCCCACACAACACAACACTCTAACCTACCATCTTTAGATAATAAAGTACTCCACCTCTACTGTATTTGAATTATGAATGTGCACAACATTCTAACTTACCATCTTTAGATACTTAGGATTTAAAAACATCCTTCATCTAAACACCTAAAACGGACGTTGTCTGAGCTATTCAATCATATTGGAATTATAATGTTGGATTACTTGTCTGCTGGCTTTACAAGTACCGTACAAAATAACGAGATAGCAACCTTAATTATACAATGGCATGCAAATATATTGATTCTGATTGGCTGAAACAGTCAAGTTAGCCATTTCGTATAACACACTCCACGTGACCCCAGATCCCTCCCACAACCGAATTACTTTTTTTTCTTTTTTCTGAATGACTCCGCCATAGATAGACAAATGGAAGTATGAATATCTTTTGAACGAATCCTCCAAAAAAGATACAGACAACTGTTAGTCGTTACACATATGTTGGATTATGTAATTGGTTTGTCATGACCCATTGTGAAACAAAAGATTTTTTTTTTTTTTCAGACTTGGATCTACTATTGGATCTACTTTCTCTGTGGATGGTTTTGTGAATAAATCTACATTATGCTTCAATTACTGTGTGTTTATTGTTTAGCAATAAGGTTGGGTGAATTCGGCCTTTGTATAAAAGCATTACATCACTTGAAGTCGTGTGTTATACTCATTAGATCACGCCTAGGGGTGTTTGTTAGGCCTGACGCGCAGGCCTAACAAACACCCCTAGGCGTGATCTAATGAGTATAACACACTCCTGCACGTGATGTAATGCTTAAGTGCAGACTCTCTTTCCTTCATCGGATGGCATCACTGTGTATGCGTTGCAATGCAAGTCTTTATTAACAAGGTGGTATAGCTACATATGAGGATATATATATATCTATATATATATATTTTTTTTTTATGATCTCTGAGGCCTGTTTTGGAGGTTAGGAATGGTGCATCGTGTCGGTCTGCTGTGTGTGTGGGTTCGCGAGCGCTTGTGTGTGTCAGCGTCCATGCTAAATGGCCCACAGTGCCAGTGGTTGCCTTGGGCTCTCTTCATGCTAAACATCGTGGCTGTTTGGTTGCGGCCCCACCCTGTTAAAACACTTCCTGTGTGGTTCCAACCTGGCCGGCGAGTCTCAGTGGTTCAGTGTCTGAAGAGTTTACCACGACAGCCCGGTTGCCAATAACAACACGCCCGCCAGACAGAAGCAACATTGATTTACCCATGATCCCATACTAACCTGGAGCCGACATAATGAAGGTACGTGTGTGTGTGTGTGTGTGTGTGTGTGTGTGTGTGTGTGTGTGTGTGTGTGTGTGTGTGTGTGTGTGCGTGCGTGCGTGCGTGTGTGTGTGTGTGTGAGTGAAACAGGGGAGTGGTCAGGTACATCAGGAGACATTGCGATGGGCGTGGCTTGCTCAGGCCACCACACACACTGTAAGTATACACCTGAGCATATCGAGGTCTCTCTTGGTGAAGCAGCGCCATCTACTGGGCGAATGAAAACGAGCAGATTGACTTATTACCATAAGGAACAGCTCACTTTGTTTGAAGTCAATGGAGCCTTTTTCCCCCATTGACTTCCACTGGCATCACTGAGAAATGCTAACAATTTCTACATGTCTAAAAATAAAAATACCAGTTTTGTGAATGGATTTGACTCCCAGTTTGTGGCAAATTAGATAAAGGCTTACAAAGTGAACTATTCTGAAGCAGTGGTGGGGAATAGTCGATATCCAAAAAAAAAAAAAGGAAATAAAAACAACACGTTAATGTCAGATTTAATCTGTATTCACATTATGGTCTTTATCATGAAATGAACTACAGTACTACGATGATCGTAGGATCAACAAAACAAATCTTACAAAATAAGAGGACGAAATAAATCATATATCACATATTGAATAAATTACAATCCTGTCACGTTATAACCCTTAAAAAGCAGCATTCACTGTTTTGACTATGATGTATACTGTACAATAGTCCAAATAAATAAACTGTTTTAAATCGTGTTGCCATGAGAACGCCTAGCTGTCCATGTGAAGCGAGGCGAAAGGATTGACCCTCTAGCTACATTATCTGAACCGGCGATCGTTAGGTGTTTGGTTGTTTTGGCTGTTATGCATATTATTATGTTATTGTCAACACCTTGTAGATTCAGGTTCAAGAGATTCCAACGCTGGAGAATCAACGTTACAATGTCCTCTCTTTGCCACAAAGAAATCTGCACAATCCCACACATACACACACACACACACACACACACACACACACACACACACACACACACACACACACACACACACACACACACACACACACACACAGACACATGCGGTTAAGCCACTGTCATTGAAAACTGTACATTCAATAAATTAACAGATTAATTAAATAATAAATGCATTGTTGTTGTTTAAGCACACAGTGAAGTGACACTAGATTACATAATTACAATAGATTACAGGTTAGGATGAACCATTCACGAGATGGACGAATGGGGAGGTGTGTGTGTGTGTGTGTGTGTGTGTGTGTGTGTGTGCGTGCGTGCGATGGTGGGGAGAGTCCATGTGGTTGACGAATGGATGGGGGCGGGGTTTGGCATGATACTGTATAGCACAGGGGGGGAGGGGAAGGGGGCAGCAGCGATGACATCATCTGATCTTAAACGTCTGCCCTCTAACATTGTGCCCCGGCATGAGTCACGGAGGTCTGTCGGGATACAGTTAGACGGGCGGTCTCTCTCCCTCTCTCTCTCTCTTGATTCATCTCTCCTCTCACTCTTCCACCGCAACTGCAGCAGGACCCCGATGGTCTCTGAGTCTCCAGTAGCAGGGGTCTCCTTCTCGGTGTGAATGGGACCGGGCCAGTCCAGTTCAGCTGACGCTCCGGTGGTACCCCCCCTCGGTCTTCAAGGCTTGTGTTTGAAATGCGCCTCCACTGCAAAAAGAACCAGGGGAGGGGGAGAGAGGGGGGGTACAGAAGTTATGACCACAGCGATATGAGAATAAACGTGATCATCACCACTGCATTGCAGTCCTTCTTCACACGCAGCCATTTATTAGCTCATTCTGGGAGAACAAAGAGTCGGTGGTCCCATCCATATGGAGTCCATAATGGTAAATGGTGCATTTATATAGCAGCTTTTATCCAAAGCGCTTTACAATTTGTTCCTCACATTTTACCCATTCACTCACACATTCACACACCGACGGCGGAGGCGACCAGGCAAGGTGCCAACGTGCTCATCGGGAGGTTAAGTGTCTTGCTCAAGGACACTTCGACACGCTGCCCGGGAGGAGCGGGAATCGAACCGGGAACCTCCGGATTACCAGACGACTGCTCTACCTCCCGACCACTGTTGCCCCAAAGATGTCACATTCCTTTGATCCCCACACTTTACATTGTATGTATAAATAGATGGTTCAAGATCCAGTGAGGAGTCTCTCATTCCAGTTGTCCTAGATAAACACTACATTGAGAGTCATCCAGTCTATCTCTGACTATTTTGTATTGATACTTTGATTGAGTTAATAAATCGTATTAACCAGGTCTCTTTTGACTGAGTGAGTTATTAGCTTCGGCTATTTTCCACCACAGTACTATATCTATATCTGTACATACTATTACATTTGCACTCTGGTTGGATGCTAAACTTATTTTTGTTGTACTGTACCTGTGCTGTATGATGGCAATACATTTGAATCTAATCTAATCTAATCGTTTAACCTCTACTTAGGTCCCTACCCATATATGGTAACCTTTTGCTGACCGAAAGGTCCTTTGACCTGATAAGTCTATTCTTCCTACCCAACAACTGACCAGGGGTCTGTGGACGTATCATTGTACACATACCCTGTGTGTCTTAGGAAGGTTTACAACCTGACACTAGAGCAAGAGAGACAGTCAACTCTAGTTGTCTCTACAGGGAGGACATTATCAGGCTACATTACTAATGAAATATGGATAAAGATTATATAATTCTATAGTGATGCCGGTCATCTACTTCTATTGGTGGCAGGTTGTCAGCTCAGCATCCACCCACTGGCCATAAACACCTCGACACTAACGATCATGTGTATTATATTGTATTTTCTAAAGTGGATTCAAGTATTTCTCCTACCATTTAAAGGCAATGTAAGTGGTATTTATTTGTTAAAATTGTGTTACATAGCTCTACATTGGATAAAGTGGGAACAGGATACCAGAACATTTATTTTCTGTTTACTGCAGAGCGGAGGGACTGGGAGACCCATGTTACTGACCAGACAATCTATATCAGTGGTAAGCTGTCTGGATGTAGACCACTTATTTAACACTTTAACCGCCGAAAACGCCGGAACTCGTCATTCCCCGCCATGCTCATTCCGCCGAGGGCGCCTTAACTCGTCTTTGATGTCAATATTTCAAAAATCTGTCATCGAAATCATATTTCCTTTCCGGGGCCCTGAGACACAAGTGTGATCTCCTCTCAACTCTCTAGCGGTTCAAGAGCGCCATCTGGTGGCCGATCGGCAGATCGCCAACCGGATATTAACCTTTGAACCAGTAGTACTCATGCAAATGTGGTCCGGCCACTCTCTATAGCTCCCGCGACTCCATCTTGAAACACTGGATAATAGATTGCTCGCCCTAACTCAATAAACAACGTTATTTGGACGTATATACTATTATACAACCTGGAAATGGATCGGGCATTTCTACATCCCATAATCGAAAACGGTCTACTCCACGCTGATCGTCCAACGGCGCGAGGAACATACGGTAAGATTCAGCGTTATATTCTAACGTGTTCAATATAAACTGCTATGATGAACATATGACCCACTCTGGATGAATCATCTAACGTTGCCCACGGAATTATAAACGATCCCCCGCCCATCCGGTCATCATCAGATCATACGTAGATCATTCTAGAAGTACGTCCAGTTGAAATTTTTCATCTTGCGCCGATCGCTACCAAACTGTATTTCATCATCAATATAATGCATTTAGGGCTATAAATCACGTTCTGAAGAAAGCTGCAGAAAACGATAAAAACATACTTATACTTTAGACCATATTTTAGTATGAATAATGTGAATGAAAAAGTTTAACATTGCTACACCCTGAACAATACATATAGGACATTGAATGGGCCATAATAATGGCAATGTAGCAATAGAATTTAAAAAGTTATAGCCCTGCAAAGAAGGGGAACTTCTCCATAGACAAATAGAGCTGGCGAGGGATGGTAAATTATGAATTTAACCCATGGCGATCAAAGTGTTAACAACAATACATTCTATACAAATAGTCACAAACAAAACAAACGTAAACAAACAGCGGGAGGACTTCCTGTGTTACCTGCGTATTCCTGTGGCCTCATTGGCCGGTTGATGACCCTCTGGAAGGCCGCTATCCAATCCCGCTGCTCGGCCTCGGTCTCGCAAGCAAACAGGAACTTCCTGTCTGGCGTCACTATGGTGATGCCGTTGTTCCAGTGGTGGCCCTGGGTGGACAGTGGCAGACCGGAGAGCACGGTGTAGCAGTTATCTTTACTGCCAATGAACACCTCACCACGGGCATAGGCATCCTGGGGGGGGGGGGGGGGGGGGGGGGGAGAGAGAGAGAGAGAGAGAGAGAGAGAGAGAGAATTACAGTAAAGTAGGTAGGTAGGTAGGTAGATAGATAGATAGATAGATAGATAGATAGATAGATAGATAGATAGATAGATAGATAGATAGATAGATAGATAGATAGATAGATAGATAGATAGATAGATAGATAGATAGATAGATAGATAGATAGATAGATAGATAGATAGATAGATAGATAGATAGATAGATAGATAGATAGATAGATAGATAGATAGATAGATAGATAGATAGATAGATAGATAGATAGATAGATAGATAGATAGATAGATAGATAGATAGATAGATACCAGAGGGTCCTTGAAGTACATGAGCCTCCTGTCGTCCATCGTAAACCACCTCTTCTTAAAGCCCTCTGTGTGCTGCTTGGAGAACATGAGAGGAGACAGAGAGAAAAGGAAGAAAGAAAGAACGAAAGACAGGAAAAAATTTTGAGACTTTGACGTTATTGTGACTTTAACATTATTGTAACTTTAACATTATTGTAACTTTGATGTTATTGTAACGTTGATGTTATTGTAACTTTAACATTATTGCAACTGTAACATTATTGTAACTTTAACAGTATTGTAACTTTAACATTATTGTAACTTTGACATTATTGTGACTTTGACATTATTGTAACTTTAACATTATTGTAACTTTAACAGTATTGTAACTTTAACATTACTGTAACTTTAACATTATTGTAACTTTAACAGTATTGTAACTTTGACATTATTGTGACTTTGATGTTATTGTAACTTTAACATTATTGTAACTTTAACAGTATTGTAACTTTGACATTATTGTGACTTTAACATTATTGTAACTTTGACATTATTGTGACTTTGATGTTATTGTGACTTTAACATTACTGTGACTTTAACATTATTGTGACTTTGATGTTATCGTGACTTTGACGTTATTGTAACTTTGACATAACATTTCTATTTCTACTAGTGTGACAAAACGGACCGACCTTTGGGCCTGTTTTTTCCATAAAGCCTTCCTTCATGAAGTTACGGGTCAGTTTGGGCACCAGCTAGAGAGATACATTTGAGAGACACAGAGACACAGAGAGAAGGAGAGAGACACAAGAGAGATGAGAGAGAGAGCAAGTTTGAAATAAACATATTAACAAAAGAATGTGCATTAATAAGCCACATAATATAATGATAGATTGTTGCATTATACACAGCTATCAAATCATCCAATCCTTTATTCACAATCTGATAAATAAATTACTAACTGAAATCTAAGAGTTCAAATATTTGCAGTTTGGCTAATTGGTCCAATCATGGGAGACAACATCAATCAATTCCAGAAATAAGTTTTAATAAATAAATGAATAAATAACTCTCCCAGGTCTGGTGACAATTATTGCAACTGTATTTGTATATACGACTGATATTGAACTTGCAGCTTTCTTTGAATGTTCTTCAGTAAGCTTTTATCAATTTTAAATTAGTCCTCAATGCTAGTAAAACTAAATGGCTGCTGTTCTCCAGAGCCAGAAATGTTGATTATGATACAAGTACATATACTGTATCTACTGTAAGCACTTCTAACATTGAGAGAGTCACTGAGTATAAATATCTTGGCGTGTGGCTTGATGAGAAATTTTCATTTAAGTTCCAGGTGGATATTCTTGCTTTCAAGCTGTGACAGAAAATTGCTTTCCTGTACAGAAATAGATCCAGCTTTCCCGTGATTAGTAAAGAGAGGATTGTTGAAGCTGTTTTCTTATACATTTTGGACTATGATGATTAAGCATTACATCACGAGCAGGAGTGTGTTATAGGAATTCGATCATGCCTAGGGGTGGTTGTTAGGCCCGACACGCAGCGGAGGGTCGTTAGACCCCCCTAGGCAAGATCTAATTCCTTTATTTTTTTGAACAAATTTTTGTATTATTTTTTTGACAAAAAAATTTAACAGTAAATATCTCAATAAATCACAGGAATATACATTCCTGTATTTGAATCAATAAATGTAGGTTACGAGATATATACATAATCCCCATTATACAATACAGTACATACATATGCTCTTGCTCGTTCTTCTTCCCCCCCCTCAGGACCCCCCTTGGATAATCCATCCATTATTCGTTTCTAACCAGAGATTACAATTCATATGCTAACCTTTATTCTGACACCTAAAATTCTTGCTGTAGATATCTCTAAATAAATCACATCGAGATAGGTAAGAACCCATACCTTCCGGCACATTTTATCCGGTTGAATCCATCGTGATGCTATCAACTTTTTAGCAGCCGTAAGACCGGACAAAATTTGTCTCTTTAGCTGTATAGAGGCTACTAACTGCGAAACATCATTCAACAACAATACAGAAGGCATTACAGGTATGTTCAGAAATAAAAATTCTGATAATTGCGTAGTGACTTCTTCCCAGAATATCTTAACAGGGGGGCATTCCCAATACATATGCATAAATGTACCTATATCACCTCTTAGACACAAGGAGCATAGATAATCTTGTTTAAGCCCCATTCGGTTAAATCTTATAGGTGTCAGGTAATTCCTATGAATATAATTAAGATTAATCTGTTGATGGTCCGGGTTGCGTGACGCTAGTCGAACGTTTACCCAGACTTCTTGCCAATCAAAATCTACTTTCAAGTCTGGTATATCCCTCCTCCAAACTGAGTCTAGGGGAAGGATTTCATACGAAGACGTTAGTAAGTGATGATAAAAGTCAGATACGAAGCCTCTCGATGTCTCCCTTTCATAGAAGAATTTGTGATATCTGTGGTGCTCAAGTGGTATCTTTAATGGGACTCCATGGGCCTTCAAAGTTGCTAATAACTGTATATAGAAATAATAAGTGGAGCTGGTGAGGTTAAATTTGTTCTGAATTTCATGATAGCTACAGAAACCCTGTTCGTTGAATATATCTCCCAATGTATGTATGCCTTGCTTTTCCCATTTTGGATATCTGATAGGTCATTGTGCAATAAGGAGTGCATTGTTATTAAATATGGGAGAATGGCTATGCCATTTGTGTTGGTTAGTAAATCTTTTCTGTGTGTCACGCCATATCCGAATCACATGTGTTATAAGAGGGCCACATTTCAAGTCGCATTGCTTAATTGATAATTTGATGTATACTATATCCTGCAATCTATGTGGTGCCACTATGTTTTCTTCTAATGTTCTCCAGGATACAGATGCTTGAGGATCAAACCAGGTGCTCAGTGGTCTTAAAGAGAACGCTTTAAAATAGTGGTAGAAGTCTAGAAATGCTAAACCTCCGTCGGCTTTGTTTCTCTGTGCAGTGGATCTTTTTATTCGTGGAGGTTTGTTATTCCAAATAAATGTATATGCGGTGGAGTGTAATTTTTTCCAGTAATCAGCAGGAGGGGGTAACGGTAACATTGAGCTAAAGAAGTTGATTCTAGGTAAAACATCCATCTTAACTATTGATACTCTGGCCTGTACTGAGTTTTTAAGTTTTGACCACCTGTCAAAGTCATTTGTGATCCTATCTAGAAGTCTTGTATAATTATACTTCACCGTTTGGCTTATAGTAGGGAATATTTCAACTCCAAGACATCTAAAATGTTCTACCATTGGTATATTTCCTGGAAGGAATGTTGCCTTCGCAGAGACATTAAGTGGGAGGAAGGCCGATTTTGGCCAGTTTATCCTAAATCCCGATAGATTGCCAAAATCATCAATCAACTTGAGAAGATGAGGCAGTGAGGTGGTAGGGTTTTGCATGAACAATATTACGTCGTCCGCATATAAACTAATATGATGTTGTGTGCCCTTAATTGAGATTGGCTCAATGGATTGGGATTGTCTTATATACTGTGCTAAAGGCTCTAAGGATAGAGCAAATAGTCCGGGACTAAGAGGGCAACCCTGTCTGGACGAGCGCGACACAGGAAAGAGTGCGGAGATGAATTTACCTGTTATTATCATGGCCGATGGGTCTTTGTATAACACTTCCGAGTACTGCCCATAAATAAGACCATTCCAATCTATCAAAGGCTTTCATCGCATCCAAGGATAATACAGCTGTAGGTGCAATGGCATCCTTACTGGCGTCTAACATATGTAGTAACCGTCTTATATTATCCGTGATCAGGCGGCCTTTTATAAATCCAGTCTGATCAGGATGAACTAAATATGTCATATGCTTTTGAAGTCTGATGGCTAGTACCTTAGCATACAGCTTAATATCGGTTCCGAGGAGGCTTAAGGGTCTATAACTACCACAATCGGTAGGGTCTTTGTCTTTTTTAAGGAGGACAGATATGAGTGCAATATTGCCGTTCTTATGGAAATTCCCCTCTTTGATCGAGTATAAAATCATATCAAGTAATAGGGGTCCAATTACATCCCAACATGATAGGTACAGTTCTGGAGGTATACCATCCCATCCAGGAGCCTTACCAATTTGCATTTCAGATATAGCCTCCCTAAGTTCCTCTAGTGTAATAGGTGTGTCTAACTGTTTAGCGTCTTCCTCTGAAAGTTTAGGTAGATTAATTTGATTAAGAAATGTATCCAGTTTATTTTGATCGAAAACCATTTCTGATTTGTACAAGTTGGAGTAAAACTCTTTGAAGGTATCGTTAATTTTGTTGGGGTCTGTAACAAGTCCTTGTTGGTTCTTAATAGTAGGGATATCTGCAAATTTTGCGTTAGAACGTATCTTCATAGCTAGTAGGTGACTTGGTTTAGAACCATGAAAGTAATAATGTTGTCTTGTGCTACGTATTTGAAATTCAGATTGTTGTCTTAAAATGGAGTTAATCTCCTTTTTTAACACATTAATGTGAGTCTCCAATCGAACCGAGTAGTTGTGTTGTAAAGAGGAGAACAACAAGGAGTAAAGCGTTTCCAGCTCTACCAATTTGGAACAACGATTCTTGCGTAGGTTGGAGGCAAAGACCGTAGTGTAATCCTTGATAAAACCCTTTACCGGCATCCATAACATTCTGGGATCCTGTACTGAATTCGCATTACTCCGCAGGAATTTAATAAGTTCAACTTTGAATTGTATTATGTATTCATTGTTTTTCAGCAGTATCGAGTTAATCGCCATCTTGGGGCTCGGGATGACAGTATACCAAATGAACCTTTCAGGAGTAAATAGCTGTGATCTGATAGTGCATTAGGCACCATTTCCACGTCATAGATATCAAATAGTCTAGGGGATGCAAAAACATAATCTATTCTGGAAAATGTTTTGTGTCTTGCAGAGCGAAACGAGTACTCTCGGGCCGTTGGGTTGAGTAATCGCCATAGGTCATTTACACCTGTATTCTTGGCCCAATCCTTTAGTGCATTAGATGCATGTTTCTGATCATTGGAAATGGTGGGATTAGATTTATCCATCACGGGATCCCACTAAGCATTAAAATCTGCGCCAATTATAAATGAATACTCAGGAAGGTTCAACATTGCTCTAGTGAGTGTAGCGTAAAAGTTAGCGTCGTAAAGATTTGGGGCATATGCCGCTACCAACGCGATTTTCCTATTACTATATTCTACTTTAGCTATGGTTACTCTGCCATCCGCATCAGACCATACGTCCAACAATTTGATATTCAACTTCCTAAACATGTTGTTGTATTCTTGTGTATAATTCGTCTGGAGTAAAACTTCACAATAGATATATATCCAATTATTGAGGTCCTGTTGAGAGCCGAGCCTGAAAACATACATATAAACCCAATCATATAATCCCCCCCTCCCTTACACGACCAGTCAGCCAGAATGAGCCATTTATCCTTAACTTTCCTATGCAAATTGCCATAGGATCTAAAACTCTTAATTCTACCTTAATAGAATGTCACCCGTGGCTTAGCCACTCTCCTGTTAAAATAATAAAATAAAAATAAAAATAAAAAATATGCCTCAAATATCATAGTATATTCACTTAAACATTATACTAACATGTATAAGTTAAAACACACCGAAGAATAAGAAAGATGTATAGAACTAAATCATAGAAACCTCAAAAAATAGAGAACATTTGTTTAAATCTTAATCTAACTTTGCCAAATTTATACACCTAGATGAAAATGAAGGTTTGAAATATGTGTATGCAGTTCGTCCCCCAAACAGGGGTGGGCAGTATTCCGTTGTAAAGGTTGTTGTTCTTCCAGATATGATTCTTGTGTATAGTCACAGATTGTTCTTTATGTTCCAGGTCTTTCTGCATGCCATAGGGTGATATTATTCCAGAATATTCCGATATGACACAGAGCGTTGAAAAAGTCCAGAATATTCCAAAATGTCAACAACATAGCATGACTTGCATAAAACCCATAAATCTAGCTGGCCCAAACAGCGAACCTTTACAATAATATAGAATCTAGCGTCACATATTGATCTAATTCCTATAACACACGACTACAAGTGGTGTAATGCATTTTATACAATGGCCGAATTCACCCAACCTTATTGCTATAGAATAAACACACAGTAATTGAAGCATAATGGAGATGTATTCACAAAACCATCCACAGAGAAAGTAGATCCAATAGTAGATCCACTAGTAGACACCAGAGGGAGCTCCACAAACCATGTTAAACCCAGATAGACAGTACTGCTACATCTATACATTTATGACATACCAGATTTACAGATACAGTACTGTTTTTGTAGGGTGATTATGGTTTATTTACATTGAGGTTCTGGGGTCACGTGGAGTGTGTTATACGAAATACCCCCCTTCCACCCCACCTACCAATCTCCTACCTACCAACCTCCTCCAATGTACAGTTTCTTCGTCAAATGTACTCTCTTTTCTAGACTCTTTTTGTATCACAAACAGTACTGTATTTGTAAATCTGGTATGTCATAAATGTATAGATGTAGCAGTACTGTCTATCTGTATGTCATGTATGTCATATATGTTATGATGAATTGAAAATGGGGGACCCTGATGTAAACAAGACGAAAGTCTTTCTCTGGTCTGCATCCCCTTAACAATTGTGTGTATTGAGCTGTACTGTATTGTACCCATTCTGCAATCTGGTAATACCATTTTCAATCAAACAATCAATCAAATTAAAAAAAAATTTAATTAAAAACGTCTGTGATTTTTCTTTTGTTGCACAATGAGTCATGACAAATTAATTACATAATCCATGTGTATGTAACAAACTAACATATTCCAGTTGAGTGTATCTTTTTTGGAGGATTCGTTCAAAAGCTATTCATACTTCCATCTTTCTATCTATGGCGGATTGATTCAGAGAGAAAAGATTAAGTAATTCGGTTGTGGGAGGGATCTGGGGTCACGTGGAGTGTGTTATACTAAATAACAACCGGCAACTTCACTGTTTCAGCCAATCAGAATCAAGAAATGTGCATGCCATTGTATAATGTGATTTATAGACATGCTTTAAAACCTCTGGACTCTGTCTGTCAGTCTGCTCTCAGATGTATTACTGATGACCACTGTGTCCTGTATGAGGTTGGATGGCCTCCTCTGGTTGAAAGCAGTAACTAATCATTGGTATTTGTTTATTTTAAAGCCCTTATTGGTAAACTCACCTCTTACACCACAACACTGTTGGAATGGAATCTTGGAACCTATTCTACACATTCAAATAACTGGTTGGTTCTTAGGATTCCTGGAGTTTGCTCTGAACTAGGAATAACTGCATTTTTCTTTGATGCTTCCAACACCTGAACTGACTCTGAAGCTGAAGGTTCTTCCTTATTTTGCTGCATTTAAAAGTAGGATCTCCGACCACTGTGTGTCGACTTGTAACTGTCTTAGCTAATTATTATGTATTATGTATGAATTTACTGATAAACTGTGTCTTGTTTTGTAAGCTTGTCATCTCTGTAAATGAGTGTAACCTCAGTGTCTCACAAGTTGAAATAAAGGTTTGAAATTAAATGAAATATGGTCCCTTATGTATATATTATATATATTATGTCTTTGCAATGTATATTAATAATGTATTTGCGATGTATATTAATAATGTATTTGCGATGTATATTAATAATGTCTTTGTGATGTATATTAATAATGTCTTTGCTATGTATATTAATAATGTATTTGCAATGTATATTAATAATAATGTATTTGCAATGTATATTAATAATGTCTTCACAATGGCGGTTAGGTGGTCGAGCGGAGATTGCGTTCGTCACCAGCCCCGGAGCTGTGAGCTTGATTCGCCTGTTCGAATCCAGCTCACAGCTCCGGGGTTGTCACCAGCTTGGCTGGCCGTCTGCACTGATACAATTGGCTGTATCAGAGGGTGGGAGAAGCTGGCGGGGTGGGTCCGGGTCGTTGTAAACAGCGACTCCTACAGTTCGGTCGGGGCGCCTGCTAAGCGCGGATTGGACGTGAGGGGGATAGTGTGGTCCTCCCACACGCTACGCCCTCTCAATGAGAATCCGCGCTGCCAGGTGAAAAGAAGCGGTGATTGGCTGGACGTGTGTGTCGGAGGAAGCACGTGGTAGCCTCCACTCTCCCAAATGATCTGACTGTGGGGGGTAAAGCGCAGCGACCAGGAAGGGACTGGGAATTGGCATACGACTAACATTGGGATGGGAGAAAATCGGAGGAAAATGGAGGGGGAAAAAGACAAAAAAAAAAAAAAAAAAAAAATAATAATGTCTTCACAATGTGTATCAATAATGTCTTTGCGATGTGTATTAATAATATCTTTGCAATGTGTATTAATAATATCTTTATGATGTATATTAATAATGTATTTACAATGTATATGAATAATGTATTTACAATGTATATGAATAATGTCTTCGCAATTTATATTAATAATATTTTTGGATGTATATTAATAATGTATTTACAATGTATATGAATAATGTCTTCGCAATGTATATTAATAATATATGTATGATGTATATTAATAATGTCGTTGGGATGTATATGAATGTCTTTGCCATGTATATTAATAATGTATTTTCCATGTATATGAATAATGTATTTGCCATGTATATGAATAATGTCTTTGCCATGTATATTAATAATGTCTTTGCCATGTAGTAATAGTGTCTTTAATGTACAAGCTGTATATTCTCCTGCTATAGTAATAGTGTCTTTAATGTACAAGCTGTATATTGTCCTGCTATAGTAATAGTGTCTTTAATGTACAAGCTGTATATTATCCTGCTATATTTACATTTAGTCATTTAGCTGACGCTTTTATCCAAAGCGACTTACAAGTTCTGTACGACAAGCCATCAGGAAGGGCACAACTCTATCAGCTGAGCAACAATGTTCATCAAAGTGTTGAGTGCTACAGTGTAGGTTAGTTTATTAGGACAAGTGCATGACAGTATGGTTAGTTAGGGTTAGATTTTTTTTTTTTTTATTGTTTTTTTTTAAAATTCAGATAATGGTTGAAGAAGTGCGTCTTTAGTCGACGGCGAAAGATTGGACGTGATTCGGCTGTCCTAACTGGGGTGGGTAGTTCATTCCACCATTGTGGGGCAAGGACTGAGAATAGGCGACTTCTCTTTGATGACCCTCCCGGAGCTTGGATAGGAGTAGGTCTGAGGCGGCCAGAAGATGCAGAGCGTAGGGGTCTTGAGGGTGTGTAGTTAGAGACCATTGACCGGAGGTAGGCGGGAGCGGTTCCCTTTGCCGCACGGTATGCTAGGTCGAGGGCCTTGAAGCGGATTCGTGCAGCAATGGGGAGCCAGTGCAGGTCCCTAAGAAGTGGGGTGACATGGGCCGACTTCGGTAGGTTTGAGATCAGGCGGGCCGCTGCGTTCTGAATGAGTTGAAGAGGCTTAGTGGCAGTGGCCGGGAGGCCAGCGAGCAGTGCATTGCAGTAGTCGAGGCGGGAGATGACTGTTGATTGGACGAGGAGTTGGGTGGCTTCTTTTGTCAGGAAGGGGCGGATCCTTCTGATGTTGCTCAGGAGGAATCGGCAGGTTCTGGTCGTCGCTGCGATGTGAGCAGAGAAGTTCAACTGGTCGTCGAGGACAACACCAAGGTTCTTGGCGGTCGGGGACGCAGTCACAGCTGCATTCTCGACTGTGATTGAAAGGTCGGTTAGAGGGGAGGATTTGGCCGGCAGGTGGAGCAATTCTGTTTTGCTTAGGTTCAGTTTGAGGTGGTTGGACGTCATCCAGGCTGAGATGTCGGACAGACAGGCCGAGATCCGCTCAGAGACGTGGATATCTGAGGGAGGGAAGGAGAGGAAGAGTTGAGTATCGTCGGCATAACAATGGTAGGAGAAGCCATGAGACGTGATAATGTTACCCAGTGATTTAGTGTAGAGGGAGAAGAGAAGGGGTCCTAAAACCGAGCCCTGGGGGACACCCGTCCGCAGGGGGCGGGTGGCCGACAGGGTCCCTCTCCATGACACTTGGTAGGAGCGGTCATTGAGGTATGATGACAGCCATGTCAGCGCAGAGCCAGCCACTCCCATTCCTGCGAGGGCCGCAAGGAGGATCTGGTGGTTGACTGTGTCGAAGGCTGCAGATAGATCTAGGAGAATCAGGACAGAGGAGAGGCCTTTCGCTTTTTTATATGAATAGTGTCTTTAATGTACAAGCTGTATATTATCCTGCTATAGTAATAGTGTCTTTAATGTACAAGCTGTATATTATCCTGCTATATGAATAGTGTCTTTAATGTACACGCTGTATATTATCCTGCTATATGAATAGTGTCTTTAATGTACAAGCTGTATATTCTCCTGCTATATGAATAGTGTATTTAATGTACAAGCTGTATATTATCCTGCTATATGAATAGCGTATTTAATGTACACGCTGTATATTATCCTGCTATATGAATAGTGTATTTAATGTACACGCTGTATATTATCCTGCTATATGAATAGTGTCTTTAATGTACAAGCTGTATATTATCCTGCTATATGAATAGTGTATTTAATGTACACGCTGTATATTATCCTGATATATGAATAGTGTATTTAATGTACACGCTGTATATTATCCTGCTTTATTACATGGCGTTTTCACATTCGCCGAAATGCTTGCTTGTGATTGGTCAATAGCGCTCGTCAGAGGTCCGATATTGCCCGATAACGGACCTCTGTGGAACAATAATGACCGCTGTGTGCAGCTGTTCGCAATCAAGCCCACTGACATCAGTGCAATCAGACACTGCCGGCTGCTGGGGAAGCTGCCAGCGATGACAGGGCGGAGCAACGAGCGGAGCCAGAACCAGTGTTGCGAGTCGATGTAAAATGAATTAGGTATATTGTTAGTAAGTTAGCCATGTAATAAGCGGGATAATGTATAGCTATACTCGATCATTGTCGCAAAATAATTTATCTTCACTGACGTTTAAAACACCTCGCCGAGGCGGCTCGGTATTTTAAACTCCGTGTCGGTCAATTATTTTGCGACAATGACCTCGTAGCTATACATTATCCCTTACATATCCTCAAATATCTCCGATCCATATGTTGTGGTGGATTATGCCGTCGACCAAATGGACATTGGATATACCAGATGGAGATCAAACAATTGGAATATTATTTTTGGAATACTCCTGATCACAGGTAAGGACGTTTTGACGTCAATCTTTGCTTGATCCTGCAATGCTTTCATACCGATCGGGCTGATATCCGTTTTTAGTGTTCAATGTGAATGCCGTTACTGACAATCAAATAATCAGAAACGACCCCCCCCCCCCCCCCCTTTCATGCATTCATGATGGAATATAATAGATATAGATTTGATTTCGGGATAATAACGTATACAGGCAAGAAATGGCAACGTCTATAGTGGAATTGACTTATAGGGCTTTAACCCTAGACCGCTCTAAAACCATACTTATATTCACCTATACTCACATATTGAACGATAGATAGGTGATGTCAAATGGGCCATAGTATTGTATCCATAGCTATAATATAGAATATACTTATAGCTCTACAAACAAGGTGACTCAGTCCTATATTTTAAAACGTGGCAATGCGACCACAGGGCCATGGTTAATCCCCGGCGCTGAATGAGTTAATGTACAAGCTGTATATTATCCTGCTATATGAATAGTGTCTTTAATGTACAAGCTGTATATTATCCTGCTCACCTCCTCATCACTGGCTCCAGGGAATGCCACCTGTAAGTAATGGAACCTGGCGGCCCTTATGGCGTTGAACCAGTCAACCATTTCCTGTTGGGAGAAAAAAAAACACATTACAAGGACATTATTTCCTGCTGGAGAGCTTCCAGAAAGAAGGAACATCTGCATTAATTCATTCTGAGCCCTATTCCAAACTTCAATTACGCGCGTTCAAACGCAGGCAGTCTGCAGTTTACCCACTGACGTGGGTGAACGTGTCATTGTTTTACTGTGGGATATAAAGTCCAAGGCGTCTCCAGAGCGCCAGTGCTGCAACGTTGTCGATAGGCTGCAGCAGCGCGAGGATGACTGTGACAATGAATGAACCCAATGACCTCACAGGCTGCCATGATACAATTTGGCCAGCAGAGGGAGCAGTGTTCCCTCCATGCCTCCCCCCCTCCTCTCTCTCTCTCTCTCTCTCTCTCTCTCTCTCTCTCTCTCTCTCTCTCTCTCTCTCTCTCTCTCTCTCTCTCTCAAATTGGCTCCATTCTATGGCATTCTACTGGAATTAGACATGACATTGTTCTAGTCTACCGTAAAGACTACTGGCTCTCACTGTACTTTCTCTTTATATCTTATTTTTCATATATATATATCATATATCTCTCTCTCCTATGCTTACAGCAAATGTATACCTCTTGTCCGCCCCCCCCCCCCTCACTTACTACCCATGCTCTCTCTCTCTCTCTCGCTCTCTCTCTCTCTCTCTCTCTTTTCCCTCTAAACCCCAGTGGAACAGCAATGTTGTAAGCGATGATTTGTGTGCTCAGCATTAAAAACCGCTCAGAGACGCACACGCACACACACACACACACACACACACACATTGTGAACAGGGACCGAAACTAAAGCCCGCCGCCCGCCAGGGGCGGTCTGTTTTTACCTTTGGCGCATGACACTTAGAGGGCTGCCCGCCGTGTGGCGTGTAGACGTGTAGACGTGTAGTTCATAAGCAGGCCCCTAAAAATATTTGTATGCGAACGGTAAAAATCAATTACGCGCACGCTGTGCGAATACAGATTATAGCCTCTCTCGTCTTTTTTTTCCTCCGCTGCGAGATCGTTAAAAAAACTACAAGTCCCACATTGCACTCAAGCCAACGGTCCAATCACAGTAGAGTGAAGTGACTGGTTTCATGGGAAATAAAGCAAATGACCAATCGGAAGCTCTCATTTTTCTTGTTTACTTCCTGAAACTCCGCGATCAGGGCTCTCGTTTTCCGAGACACCAACTTATTATAGTCTCTCTTACCAATAGCAATAGATTTTAGAACACCTAGATTTATCGATAGCAATAGTAATATAACGTTAATGCAACAAAACGAATGCATTGCTTTGTTAATCATAACGTTGATGCAGTAGCGTATGTCGGTGTGTTGGCTGTAACGGACATGACAATAACATAACGTGTACACATTAAAATTGCGATAATCTATTCTAACATTTTCAAATCGATGCAGTTGAATTTCCCCCTTAGGATCGATGCATTGTTACACCCCTACACCAAAGTCACTGGCCCACTGTGTATCTGTGTGTATAATAACTTGGCTAGCGTTATCAACAGCAGAGGTGGGCAATGGGTCCAGCTGCAGCACCGGAGTGCAAGCGATGTGATGTAATTGGCAGACTCGACTGTCAATCAATGGTCTACCTGACACGCAAACTCAAACAATGTTTCTGTACTGGAGGTGTGATTGATTGATTGATTGAAAACTTTATTAACAGATTGCAGAATGGGTACAATACAGTACAGCTCAATACACACAATTGTTAAGGGGATGCAGACCAGAGAAAGACTTTCGTCTTGTTTACATCAGGGTCCCCCATTTCAATTAATCAGGAAAGTGTACAGTAGGAAAGTGTACAGTATTTCAATACAATAGGCAACCCTGAAAGGATTCTTTTTCTAGAAGAGCAACACAGCCAAAACAGACAGTGGAGCTGTTTGCAGATAGCAAGCATTTTGACTTATTGCGTGGTGGCGATGTCTCGCAGATAATACAACTACAAGTATGATTATATAATATATATTTTATTTAAAAAAAAATTGTATATATAAAATATATATTGGCAGGTAAGAAATATGCTTGGCGGGTAGACTCTTCCCATCTACCCGCCACTGGCCGGTGAGTCAAAAAGTTAATTTCGCTCCCTGATTGTGAATCATAGGCTGGGCTAGTGAGCAGATTAGGACCACAGGATTTAGCAGGAGAGTCAGTTAGACGACACAGGTCTCGCAGCTGACAGATGACACTCAATTTGTCTGTGGGTGGTACTGGGGTCAGGAGTGTGTGTGTGTGTGTGTGTGTGTGTGTGTGTGTGTGTGTGTGTGTGTGTGTGTGTGTGTGTGTGTGTGTGTGTGTGTGTGTGTGTGTGTGTGTGTGTGTGTGTGTGTGTGTGTGTGTGTGTGTGTGTGTGTGTGTGTGTGTGTGTGTGTGTGTGTGTGTGTGTGTGTGTGTGTGTGTGTGTGTGTGTGTGTGTGTGTGTGTGTGTGTGTGTGTGTGTGTGTGTGTGTGTGTGTGTGTGTGTGTGTGTGTGTGTGTGTGTGTGTGTGTGTGTGTGTGTGTGTGTGTGTGTGTGTGTGTGTGTGTGTGTGTGTGTGTGTGTGTGTGTGTGTGTGTGTGTGTGTGTGTGTGTGTGTGTGTGTGTGTGTGTGTGTGTGTGTGTGTGTGTGTGTGTGTGTGTGTGTGTGTGTGTGTGTGTGTGTGTGTGTGTGTGTGTGTGTGTGTGTGTGTGTGTGTGTGTGTGTGTGTGTGTGTGTGTGTGTGTGTGTGTGTGTGTGTGTGTGTGTGTGTGTGTGTGTGTGTGTGTGTGTGTGTGTGTGTGTGTGTGTGTGTGTGTGTGTGTGTGTGTGTGTGTGTGTGTGTGTGTGTGTGTGTGTGTGTGTGTGTGTGTGTGTGTGTGTGTGTGTGTGTGTGTGTGTGTGTGTGTGTGTGTGTGTGTGTGTGTGTGTGTGTGTGTGTGTGTGTGTGTGTGTGTGTGTGTGTGTGTGTGTGTGTGTGTGTGTGTGTGTGTGTGTGTGTGTGTGTGTGTGTGTGTGTGTGTGTGTGTGTGTGTGTGTGTGTGTGTGTGTGTGTGTGTGTGTGTGTGTGTGTGTGTGTGTGTGTGTGTGTGTGTGTGTGTGTGTGTGTGTGTGTGTGTGTGTGTGTGTGTGTGTGTGTGTGTGTGTGTGTGTGTGTGTGTGTGTGTGTGTGTGTGTGTGTGTGTGTGTGTGTGTGTGTGTGTGTGTGTGTGTGTGTGTGTGTGTGTGTGTGTGTGTGTGTGTGTGTGTGTGTGTGTGTGTGTGTGTGTGTGTGTGTGTGTGTGTGTGTGTGTGTGTGTGTGTGTGTGTGTGTGTGTGTGTGTGTGTGTGTGTGTGTGTGTGTGTGTGTGTGTGTGTGTGTGTGTGTGTGTGTGTGTGTGTGTGTGTGTGTGTGTGTGTGTGTGTGTGTGTGTGTGTGTGTGTGTGTGTGTGTGTGTGTGTGTGTGTGTGTGTGTGTGTGTGTGTGTGTGTGTGTGTGTGTGTGTGTGTGTGTGTGTGTGTGTGTGTGTGTGTGTGTGTTTGTGTGTGTGTGTCCGTCCTTGAACAACCGGTCTAATTCATCAGCCTGTCTGTGGTGGAAGTC